>NC_046658.1:26696678-26713190 GCF_010883055.1 Belonocnema kinseyi
GCATGGCCATTAAAATCTATTTCTTATTCAGCCCAGTAATCTGGAGGGCTTCCAAAATTTTTGTGAACTTCATTCATCTGCCGGAGAGTCGTCATATGGGGGTGGAGGATATTTGGTAACATGCTTCAATTTATTTCTCTTGAATGAAAGCCATGAGCCTAACATAATGTTTACAAGGAGTCTTCCATTTTCATCTTCATAATTCGGAAGCGAAACCAATTCGTAAGGGTAGGCTTGCTCATCATCTAAATCTTGAATTCCCGACATATTGCTAAAACACGTTTGAAACATATATTGTCCAACCTTGATTAAAAAACTTTCTATTTATAAGTAAGGAAAAAGAAAATCTAATCAACATTTGGAAATAGGTAAAATTTTGAGGTTATATATCTGCCTCTACTTTGCAAGCGGTTATTAGTAATATTTACCTTTACCAATTCAGTATATTTTAGAGTGTATATTTACCGCATATCTTGAATGAAACTTCAAATAAATTTAAAAAGTTTTAATATTTTTATTGCAAAACGTTGAATAAACAAATTTAATACACAACGGTTTGAAGAATAAAATATAGTAAATACAACATAACATCAATTAAAAGGTTAGTGGCTCCAAAATTATGATCAAATTTAGAGGTTAAAACATTGGATTCAAAAAATATATTTATTTCCACACTAAAATAAAAATTATCTAATAAATAAAATATATTTTATATAACAATTATATATTTATATATAAAATATGACATATCTCTAAGCAGTTATATTCTTGCTCCAACCTTTATCGCATTTTAAGGTTAGAAAATTGGACTCCATTAAATAAAAATAATTTTCAAACAATGATAAATAAAATAATACTTACATTATAATAGCGAGTATGGAGCATCAATGCTATAATTATATAATAATTTTGATAATTTGTCGCTGATAAAATAATAGCTCCGAGACACGACAATCACGCTACACAGAAATTAAATACTATAATATCATGTATCTAAAATAAACAAACTTAATAGTACAGAAATATTACATATTTTTAGGCATTTATATTCAAAAAATGATATATTATCTATTAATCAGTTGCTTTACAAATATTTCCTGCTCCAATTGTTATATAATTTTGAGGTTAGAAAAGTAGATTAGTTTAAATATAAATATGCTAAAATATTTCATTATATATTTTCTAGCAATAATAAATGTAATAATACTTAAATGATTATGAGTGTTAGGGGATAATCCTATTGTTCCGTCGGAACAATTATATTATACTTATTTTTATGCGATTCGTCGAAAGGCAAAAATTTATTTTACGTTACTTTGGGAACAATATTTAGGAACAGCTGTCTTTAGCATTCTAACTTCTAAATTGTGTATGTAAGTGTTTACTAGAAGCGAAAATTCCTAAAGTTTCTATTTTATATCTTTATTGCAATAAGCTGCCTAAACCGTCCTAAGGCACGATCGCCGATCGCTGTAAAAACTTTCCTGTCATTAGACGTTATTTTCAAGGTTCTTAAATCGTTAGCCTGCCTGTCTTTACTTACGCATCTGTCAACCATGTGACCAAGGGCCTCTAGACCCTTGGGTTTCAACTTCGGGGGTTTTTCCCTCAGGGTTTTCCACTTCGTCGATTTCCGTCAAGGATCGGAAGTGAACCGGTCACTCTAAGAGATCGAGATCGTGTCATCTCCAAAACCGAAACCGTCAACTAGTCTCTAATGAGCATCTGATCTATACAGTTCGTTGCATAGGCAGCCTAACACATTGTTTTCCAGTAGCAAATAATTCTAATATAAATCCTCCATTCCATATACAGTGTTTTGTACTATTAATAAACATAGCATAAGTTGTATTTTGTTTTTGTAACAGTTTTTTTTTTTACAAAACACCCAATTATATCTAGTTCCCTACGAAATTACCAACCTACAAAAAGAACACCTATTTCATTTTGTGGTATATAAAATAACAGCTGACAGCGATATAGGAACGAAATCATGATCCAGAATTATGAACGAAATAGCCGCACTTTAAAAAGAAGCGATTGAACTAGAGCGCTTTTGAAATGTGTATCTTAAAATTCCAGATTGACAAAGTTGCATTTTAATTGTTTTGGGACCCCTACCGAAAAGAATCTTTGAGTATATACCAAAAATCTTTAGGTCAAAGAAACTCAGAGAAATTCTCCGCAGGCACTCAGGTAGATATTTTTAAAGGTCCGGGAAGCTCGTTTAAATGGTCTGAAGGCTTTAAAATATCCTTTCCGAAATTGAAATAAGAATACGATCATAAATAACAAGCAGAGAGGCTATCTCAGTAGAGTAGCCGACACTCAAGGGTCCTTTGTTAAGCTTTCGGATTAAAAGTTAAAAGTAGATTTTTTCTTAATTTCATAGTTAACAGCCTGAAACACAATAATTCGGAAGCTACGTGTTTCGATGACTTCAGATATCTAACTTTTTTTTCAATACTTAAAATTGGAATTAATAGAACGTTTCTCGTGCATGGAATGAGATACGCCAAGAATACAACATTTTTTAATTCAACTAAAAAATTGTATATCAGTATATAAGTTATAATTGTAAATAAGTATAATGAGAAAATTCATCAATTAAAAAAAAGTGTTAATAATTTGAAGAGAAATTCAAAAAGGGAGAGCGGATTAGCCACGACCACCTACTGTAAATAATTCTGCCCGCCCGGCACGTGACGAAAACAAAAGGAACATTATATTACTGTCGCACGACTCTTAAAAGGACCACTAAAAGGATCTTAAAATGACCCAAATCTCTCAAAATATCTCCGAGACTATTTTGTTTCAAATCGACTTTGTTTATAGATTCAAATGGGCCAGGCTATTTCGCGAAAGAAAACTCAGAGATTTCTTTCGGTAGGGACTCTTTGAATTGGTCAGCTATTTGGGCTTAATTAAATCTGCCAAGCCACATTCGGGGATGTACTCATTCAATAGTTTTAAGACATTCTGAATAGGAGAACATAACCTCAAAAACTAAATTAAGTTCAATTCGTGATTTATGATTGATAGAACAAACGCATGAATCGTTTCAAATTCTCAATGAAATGTAGTTTGAAGGATGTCAAACTGAATGGAGAAGTGCAGGTTTCCTTTTACAAAAACGAATCTGAACCATACAATTGATGTTTGCTGAAGTCCGATGAATTGTATAATGCAGATTACGCTCTTAATTATTTAATTTTAGTGAATGGGAAGTGGCTGCAAGTAAATTTGAACAGAAAAATGACGATAAGTTAGGGACTGTCCACTGCTCTCTCGCGAACTTTTGAAACCAGGTAGAATTTTGAAGTTGCATTTTAAATTGGACTTAAAACCAACTTTAGCACTGTTTTTACTAGCTTAGAATAATAACTGAATACAAAAAATTGATATTTTTCGGAAACTAAGTGTTCAATGTAGAATTTTTATCGTATTCAGTGAAAAAACACATTTCCTGTTAAAACTGTTTTTGTGCAAAAGATATTAATTATAGACGATCAGAAATGAAATATGAATTCTAACCTAACTTTTAGGTTATCATTTTTTAGATAGTAAATATTCCATTTATAAATTAATTAAAATTTATTTTCAGTTGACTTTTATGCCAAGGTAAGTTGATTGAAGCTTGCAATTTGTTTAAACATATATAATATACTAAAATTATGATTTTTTTGTGACAAAAACGGTTTTAATACAAATCGTGTTTCTTCGTTGTACCCCTACCGAAAGAAATCTCTGAGTTTTCTTTAGCGAAATAGCCTGGCCCATTTGAGTCTATAAACAAAGTCGATTTGAAACAAAATAGTCTCGGAGATAGTTTGAGAGATTTGGGTCCTTTTCAAGATCCTTTTAGTGGTCCTTTTAAGAGTGGTGCGACGGTAATATAATGTTCCTTTTGTATTCGTCACGTACCGGGCGGGCAGAGTTATTTACAGTAGTTGGTCGTGGCTAATCCGCTCTCGCTTTTTAAATTTTTCTTCAAATTATTAACACTTTTTTTAAATTGATGAGTGTTCATCAACGTAACATTCAAAAGTGTTGTCTTTTTTGGCGTATCTCATTTCATTTACGAGAACCGTTCTATTAAATTCCAATTTTAAGCACTAAAAAAAGAAGTTAGATATCTGAAGTCATCGAAGCCCGTAGGTTCCGAATTATTATGTTTTCGGCTGTTAACAATGAAATTGAAAAAAATCTACTTCTAAATTTTAATCCGAAAGCTTAACAAAGGACCCTTGAGTGTCGGCTACTCTATTGAGATAGCCTCTCTGCTTTTTATTTATGATCGTATTCTTATTTCAATTTCGGAAAGGATATTTTAAAGCCCTCAGACCATTTAAACGAGCTTCCTGGACCTTTAAAAATATCTACCTGAGTGCCTGCGGAGAATTTCTCTGAGCTTCTTTGACCTAAAGAATTTTTAGTATATACTCAAAGATTCTTTTCGGTAGGGATACGATGAAAATCACACAAATGTAACACTTAGTTCACAATAACTCTTAATTGTTTTCATTAACTTCGTAGTTTAAACTATGCGAAATAATGAAAAAATGGTTGTTAAGCTCACATTAACCCTTAAACTGCCAAAATGCCACGACCGGTACACTGCTCTTCGAAGGCCAATAACTAAGACTGTTCGACATTAAAAAAATTGAGATACATATATTTCCTTTGCTTAAGATCTTCTCTTTCCGATGGTACCAATGAGATTTCTCAAAAAATGGATCTATTATTCCAAAATGCAGTTTAAACAAACAAAAAAAACGTGATTTTTCGTGCCTATTTTTTTTGTGATCCAATCTTCAAAGTTTTTTGAGTCTGTAATTATTCTGGGACCCCACTAACCGGTGGAATAAATGTCTAGACTTTGAGAATCCCTGGTTCAAAGATCGATTTTTCGTTTTAGTTTTTTCAAAATGGCGTCTTAATGGCAAAATTTTTGTGAAAATATTCATGAATTTTTTTACTATAAACGATGCTCTTTTCGAAAAAATTTTCAAGAGTAAACAGCTCTTGTAATTTGCTTTTCAATAAAAATAGCTTTTCAATAAAAAGTTCCCAATGATTCCGTAATCTTTATTTCACTCTGACTTCAAACCACACCGTCAACTATTTTCATTCCGAGAATTTATGAGTACATCCAACAAAAAAAAATGCCAAAGAATAAAGCCTCAAAAATTTCAACAAACTCTGAATCGGAATGGTATTCCGATGAAAATGATGAACGTATCATCACACCTTATCCAGATTACTCTGGCTCTGATGGAGATAATTCGTCAGATGACGAGAATTCGGGATCGGAACTTTCCGAATTTGCTCTGGCAATCTAGAGGATCAAGTTTTTCTGCCTGATTATGTACGGAAAAAAATATTATCTATGTCACCTGTGGAGTTATGACTTACTTTGTATGATCCTCGCGGATTATTTTTTGCAAATTCATGCTTTTCTTTCACTCTGTCCTTTCGGGCAGTGCTTGTTGATCTTAAACCACATTTGTTCAGGTGAATGAGTAAATCTGGGCTGATAAAAAAATTATCAGCCATTATTAAATTATTACCATGAAAAAACGTGATCTGGTTCCAATTGGTTTTGAGATGCTGTGTAATTATGAAAAATACATCGGTGTGATACATTAGGGCCGGAAAGTTCCGATCCCGAATTCTCGTCATTTGTCGAATCATCTCCATCAGAGCCAGAGTAATCTGGCTCCGAGTTTGTTGAAATTTTTGGGGCTTTACGCTTAGGAATTTTGTTTTTGATGAATGTACTCGAAAATTCTCGGAATGAAAATGCGGTGGCGGTGTGGTTTGAAGTCGAGTGAAATAAAGATTACGGAATCATTGGGAATTTTTTATTGAAAAACTATGCACTCTTCGGAAAAATTCTCAAGAGTAAAAAGTTGCTGCAATCAGCCAAGAAATACGTCTGAATTTTTCCAAAGCGTTTGGAGAAAATTTTTTTGAAAAGAGCATCGTTTATTGTAAAAAAATTCGTAAATGTTTTCACAAAAATTTTGCCATTAAGACGCCATTTTGAAAATACTAAAACGAAAAATCGATCTTTGAACCATGGATTCTCAAAATCTAGACATTTATTCCACCGGTTAGTGGGGTCCCAGAATAATTACAGACTCGAAAAACTTTGAAAAATGGATCACAAAAAAAATAAGCACGAAAAATCACTTTTTTTTTGTTTAAACTGCATTTTGGAATAATAAATCCATTTTTTGAGAAATCTCATTGGCACAATCGGAAAGAGGAGATCTTAAGCAAAGGAAATATATGTATCTCAATTTTTTGTAGTGTCGAACAGTCTTAGTTATTGGCTTAGTTATTCGCGAGTTCACATTTTGGCCGCTTTGAAAAAATAGATGGCGTATTGAAGCGCAGCGGATCCCAATAGTATTATTACGATTAAGCGTCGTTTTTTAATCGGTAACGAAATATTTCATGGTGAATCGTACAAGAATCACTTCTCCGATGCACTATTACCTCTAAGCTATCGTTGGCAATCTGCCAGTCCTATTTAAGATACACATTTCATCACAGAAAGCACAAGAGTTTTCGGCAAGCTTGCTTTAACTTTGCGGTGCAAGGTCCGGAAGCTTGCATTGCAAGGTTTAGGCAAGCTTCCCGCAAATAAGACAATGTCCGCCATGCAGCAATATTGCGAGGCAAGATTGAGGGACCATTATCAGGGGAATCTTACTGCAAGCTCGCCTGCAATTTTGAGGGAATATTGGAAGAAGATTCGTGGGTAAGTTTTATCACAAATTTCTTTTTTTTAAATACCATACATCATACGTTTTTGTTGACAGATAAGGCGGCATTCTGAGAGAACATTAAAAAATTACTGCGCAGCCCTAGGTGCCATGCAAAACTAATGCGCAATGGATCAAGTTCAAGATTGGCAGGCAACGTTTCCTCAATCTTGCTTAGCAATATTGCCACATGACGGACATTTTCTTATTTCCAGGAAGCTTGCCTGAACCTTGCGATGCAAGCTTCTGAAACTTGCATGGGAAGATTAAGGCAAGCTTGCTGCAAACTCTTGTGCTATCTGGGATACGTATTGAAGTACGATTGAAACGCGGCCAATCGTTTCTTGCTTCCTGGGTATTTAAAAAGAAACCAAAGGATTGTGTTGGTTATCATTAATTAATACTGAAATGTTTAGTTTTTGCTTAAAATCTATAATACATTAGACTGATTTTTTTCACTAAACAAAATCAACACAGCAATTTATTATAATTAAGGATCCAAAATTTAACACCTAAATGAAAACGTCAACTATTATGTTTTTAATTACATCTCAGACATATACTTCATTAATTGAAGAATTTAAGTAAAAAATACAACTTTCTAATCAATAAGATTTTTCAGAGACTGCACGTAAACATTATTAAAATTATATTTTCTTTTCATTTTCTAAGTACGAAAAGACATACTATTTAATACCAAGACAAAATATTGACATATTTACTGTATCGAAATTGCCTCTTATTTCTGTGTAGAAACTAGATAATTTAACTTGACAAAGGTTCAACCATAGTAAAATTATATAGTGCCGAACTCGAGCCGGTATAGTATTACTGTATATAGTAGGGCGTAGAAAAACTGTACTGTTCATGCATGATTCAAGACGGTCATGACATATTTCCGCACGGGCCACACAAGCTCAGCAAAATGCTTAATCCAGAAGTTATGATGATTATTTCATTAAATACAAAAATAAAAAATTGTGTAATTTGCTCCATTTCCAATTTCGACTCCTGGGTAATTAATTAACAATTTTTTCGAATTTTTCGAATTGAATAAGAATTATTTCTTAGAAGAAATGATTGATTAAAACCTGCGAACAATTTTGAAGAGTTTCCTGGCCTTCGGGTAAGCCAAAAAATTAAAACTCCAGAAAACTTAAAAACTCTGTAAACAAGAAAATTTTTTAACTTTTTTTTCGAAAACGGATGAACCAAGCTGCAAAGAATTTCAAAAGTGTTTATTTTTTGGCCCACCCTGCTGGGAAATTGGAGAAGTATCATTTACCTATTTTACCGTAAGAAGTAATAAATATAAACGAATAGGTTCGAATTTATGACGAATCTCAAAAGTTGTAGCAAGATTGAAGATGATTTGAAAAAGTACGGTAGATGACAATTCCGTCATGGGTATCTGTATTCGCTCCCCCCCCCCCTCCCTACGCGGCTTTCCTTCACTAAACCGATCTGCTTTCGTCGATCCTGGTCTTGACGAGTCCTTTGTAACAAATGAGGACTAAAATGCAAAATATAACATTTTTTAAATTTACCATTTTGTAATTTGTAAATATAATTTTCGAAATCTCCGATATATAACTATTCCAAATACGTCTTTAGAATCAAGAATAAATGTTCAAGTTTATGTGAAATTTGATTGAAACTTTTGGATTATATTTTACTCAAATCCACTGCAGCAGCTTTAATGTATTGATGTAATACTTCACATAACTTGGGACTTTCCAAAGCTCAAATTTGGCTAAATTTGAAAACTTATTAGCTAACATGATAAATATGGTTTATTTCTGAAGAATTTCACATCTCCAAATTATCCTTAAATAATTTTGCACTCCAAGTCCAAAAACATGAATAATCTCATTCCTAACTTAATTTGGAAACTTATTAAGGGCATGTGATACTTAGAAAATTGTCGATTTTACCAGTATTAGGTTCCCCTGGCTTTTCTTCTAGAATAATAAATATTTTGTCTTAAAAATTCGGGAAATGATAGCAAACATGCTAACGGACGTCCCCACTGACTTTTTTTGTGTGTTTTTTTTTATCAAAAATTTTTTGATTTTGCAAACAACGTGCGTGTATATTTCGAGGTTATGTGTGTCACAATTCACCCGAGTGTTACTTCCAAACTACACAATATTTTTAGCCGAAAACTTTGGGCTTACAAATAAACATAGTAACTAATCTCCCGGAAATAACCTTGTTTTCAGGCAATCAAAAAAGCTTATTTCATAAATAATTTCCAGATTATCGGAAAGGCAGAGATGAAAAACGACGTAACCTCAAAATAATGCATATGCATAAAAAATTTTATTTAGCACAAGACATTTTTTTTGTTATTATCCCTCAAAAAAAAATCCTGGGACGTCTGTTATGATATTTTATAGCATCTCCGAATTCAGTTTTTAAAAATTTTAATTTTTGTGGAAAAAAGCCGGGGAAACTGTGAGTATCACATGCCCTTAACAAACATTATATTTTTGTTTGTTATTACTCAAGCAGTTTTTTCCTGAAAGTTACCTAAAAATACTATTTTCACACACAAAAAGCAAAATATAAGCAAATTGCATTGATTCAGAGTTAAAAAAATTTTTTTTAAATATAACTTTAGAAATTTTGAAGTATGATACAAAAATTGCATTTGCTTAAGGCTGTTGAAACGGTGCGCACAAAAATGGCGAAATCCATGATACACTCAAAACTTACCGAAAGGGGTTCCATGCTTGTGGGATATACGGTTGCTGTCTAATTTTTTGAAATAAATCGGGTAAAAGCTAAAAAATGAGAGTAAAGTGGTTAAGAGAAATATACGAATGGAGACCAAAGCTACTGACAGTTGTTTGGCGCTGATCGATCAACGTTACTTGATCCAACTACATGCACATAGGAAACGCGGGACTAGGGTACTATATTAGAGAGGAATATGCAACCGCTATTCTGGTTCCTGGACAGTTCGCGGAAAACAGTGCGATAATCATGTCGTTTAGTTTAATTAAAATTAAGTTTAGAATATAAGAAAAATGGTCTGCTGCAGTGCTCCGTTTTGTAAAAATATAAGCGAGGATGGATTTAAACTTTACCGTTTTTCACTAGGGTGAAGAGAAAGACTGTCAATGTGGATCGTAAATTGTAGCCGCGACAAATCAAAACCGAATTTAAATTCAAGATTATGCGAAGTTATTACTATTATTTATGACTATCACAATATAATTCAAATACAGTGGGTCTGAAGATTATGTTTACATGTAATTAAATTGCCTGTGAGTATTTTTTTGATATATTAAAGCGAAATGAGATCCAGAATAAAGTAAGGTTAGGAACCCCTTTTTTCTATAGAAGGACGCACATTAACCCATGCAAATAAAAAGGATATATGATGTGAAATATAAATAGCTATCAAAATAAACTCTTGAAAAAGTATTGTAGTAATGTTTGACCTATAGTCTATTATTAATTTATTATTTGTTAATATTTATTTCAAAAATCATATCATAATTTGAGCGCACGACTATTTATAAACTGAGTAAAATTTCGTTTGCCATCATAATTTTTGCAAGAGCTACTTTTCGAAAAATTTCTGGGTTAAAAATCATATAGTCGAATTTAAATATTTCATATATTATGTCACGTAATTTTATTTATAATTTACGTTTTGATAACAATGCTTCAATATAATTTAAAAATAAATAATCTATATCATGTAAGTGTATTTATATAATTCGATATCAATCTAGCGATTTTGAATTTGGTGGGGAACCAGAATGGCAGCTTGCATATTCCCATCTAATATAGTACCTCAACGGGACTAGGCATGCTATCCGAACTTGGAGAGCGGGGTTGAGTTCACGGAAAGGGGGAGAATTCCATAAGTGGTGAGGGCAGCCATCTTACGATGTGCCACTTGATTATGTGCACGAGCGTTTTGGGCCGACAAACTGTGAAAGAAAATTTAAACATGTGGCCGCTGCCATGTTTGTCGCGGGACATCAAAAGATGGCAGACTTCCCCCCTCATTGCATCAACCCCGCAATGACATGCCTAGTCCCGAGTTTTCTATTCTCATGTCCTACTACGATTTGTGTTTTTTATATTGTAATTGTTTCTTGACATTTCTTACTTGGCTTCGGAATAGGAAAACTGTAAAAAGCGATAGAAGGATGCCGCCGTGAACTCGCTGATAATAATTGATAATAATCTTTCAAGTTAAAAATGTATTATTTATTGATTTATTTACATAAATTGTTGTGTTATAACGTGCAAAACAAAAATGGAAATAGCGCATTACGTAGAATCGTATGAAAAATGTAAGTATTATACAGCCTATTCTTGCTTTACAGAACGCATATCTCCAGATTTTTGCAGAAATAAATAAATAAATTAAACTACACAGCAGACGTCGAAATTAGTAACCATTTTTTCAGGCAAAATTTTCCAAACATTAGCAAATAACTACATTACCGCCGCTTACTTTTTACAAACTATTTTCTACGCCTTGATTCGCAAAGATTCATTATTCTTGGATATCGAGACAGTGTACTCGGAGAGATTCAATGCAAAAAATTAATTGTTGTATTATTACAACTATTAATTAATTTAAAAAAATAATTCAAATAATTAAATTCAATAATTAAATTAGTCAATTTAATTAAATGATTCAATTAATTAAATTAATTTAATCAAATAATTATTCTACACCGAAGACGTCGAATTTAGTAACCATTTTCGCAGGCAAAATTGTCAAAAAATTAGCAAATAACTACATTACCGGCGCTTACTTTTTACAAACTATTTTCTACGCCCTGATTCGCAAAGATTCATTATTCTTAGATATCGACACAGTGCACTCGGGGAGATTCAATGCAAAAAATTAATTGTTGTATTATTATTACTATTATTTAATTGATTAAATCAAGTTATTAAATTAATCAAACTGAATAATTAAATACATTAAATTAAATAATTCAATAAATTAATTAATTAATCTACACAGCAGACGTCGAATTTAGTAACCATTTTCGCAGGCAAAATTTTTAAAAAATTAGCAAATAACTACATTACCAGCGGTTACTTTTTAAAAACTATTTTCTACGCCCTGATTCGCAAAGATTCAGTATGATAAGATATCGGGACAGTGCACTCGGAAATATCAGGTATCGAGTTTCAAGTTTTGAGAAGGAAATAGAAAGTAATCAACAATTTTATCTGGTTCAACATGTTTGCATTTATAAATGAAAAATTACTTTTCATACGCTTTTATTGTATAATGAATAAACAAATAAATAAATTCTAAACAATTATGACCAGACAAATCGTCTATAGTACTTTTTATTTAATTTTCCCAACTTTCGACTCGATATCTTATTTCGTGTAGACATGAGCTTGTTTGAAGAAAAAAGTCGGTAAGGTAGGTATTTAGACCGGACACACTGCAAATTGAAACTTTAGTACACGCAGAAAAAAGAAATGTAATATTTACTTATCAAGAATTGTAGAGGATTTCTTGTAACCGTAACAGTATAAACTGCTTTTAATAAAGTGGTGAAAATGTCAAAATCACTTAGTATTTCGTAAATATCACAATGAAATTAAGGTTAATTTAACGGTTATCCTTCAGTAAAATAAACCTCTACTCCCTCGTATTACACAATGAACGACATGTAAAATCTACTGATCCGAGATTACAATAGTAGTGCAGTGGAGATTACCGAAAGATCGGTACATGCTACCGACCCGATCGTTTTGCTTAACTCGCCCCTAAAGTCGCAACACAACCTTTCCGCGCGGAGCACCGGGTGAATTCATGACGCAATCGGCAATGAATAGATTGCATCACCTAAAAAACATTCCTTTTTGACATTTCTGTGACAGTCGTCACATTACTACATATTCCCACTTCGCAAGGCAGGGGTTTTATAAAAATAATACAATTTTGGATGGCACAACTTATTCACAGATGGCGTACACTTGAGAGTTTATTGGAGCAAGACGTGTTTTTGTTCTGTGACTGTTTCAGCTGACATATAGATATGATGTGAATGCTAGAACTTTTGTTGTGTGCCGCGATGGCATGGTTGCGTATTCAGAAGTCATTCCCGAGGTCACCACACGCAGTTACAAATGCATTTCAAAATTATTTCGCAGATCGCAACTCGTATACTAGTGTGATGGTAAAGACTGTTGACTTGTGTGCTCAGGCTTATGCGTTTGAATCCCCCCCCCCCCATTGCGTGCGAAATTTTAATTGTATTATAAGCATCATAACTTACAAATAAAGATTAATTATAAGTATATCCGAAAACATTTATAAGAAATAACCGTGCGCTTATTTATTAATTATTTTTTAGCAACACCTTTTCACAATTTATAGCGCCGTATTAACTGTAGTCTACGCCGATAACATAATTCAGATCTCTTTATATCATTAGTTAAACTGACATGATAATTCGTAATTGCAGCATCTAGGAACTTTACAGAATAGTGACTGGATCGGTAAAATCTACTGATCCGCAGGTCAGCACTACTTGAGATTCGGTACTAGTAACCATCATTGATAGTCATACTTATTTGCCTATAATTTTAACGTTTACTGAACTGTCATGTTGTCCATATACGTACTAGGAAGATCGGTAGATTTAATTTGGTTTTCAGTCAAATGTAAGGTTCTTTTTCTGCGTGTAGTTTTGAAAAAGTAGAAATGTAATTTCAATCGCAAAAAACCAATTATTTAACCAATATTATTGGTAAACTGATTGTGTGGCTGAAGATTCATCTGAAAGGCTTTCATTTCTGTCAACCAAAAATCTGTAACAGAAAAGTTCACGAATTATCTTTGAAGATAGATCAATTTAACGTTCTAGAAGGTGGCCGTCCACTAACAGTGACTAATGTGCATTAATAATTTCACTAATGTTCTTCAGACTTTAAAAGAATTTAATTTAATTCCATGAAATTAGCAAGAATTTAAAGCTGAATTTAAAGAACCCATGCCTTTTGAAATCAATTCGAAAATATGAAAAAAAAATCCATTGCGTTCAGTAAGTTTGAAAAGAGTTCAAAAAAATTGAAGGTAATTAAAAAAAATGTTGACAAAGTGCCGAAGAATATTTCAACCCTGACGAAATCCCTCACTTCCCGTAAATAATTTTGTTGAAATCCATCCAAATATTATATAATTTCGTAAAATTCCATGAGATACGAAGATATCTCCTAAAATCTTGCAAAGTAGCTTCAAATTCAACAGAAAAATTGTTTAAATCCCTTGAAATCATTTAAATCTTTAGAAATATAATACAAAATCCCTGAAATCTTGTAAATAAAGTCTCGTCAAATTTACTAAACTGTGCTGTAAACCTTTAAATCCCTTCAAATCATTAAAATCATTAGAAAACACTTGAAAATTAAAAAAGGTTAAATACTTTTAAAATTTCTGTACTCTCAGAATGCACTGTCTCGATATCTAAGAATGATGAATCTTAGTAATTCAGGGCGTAGAAAATAGTTTGTAAAAAGTAAGTGCCTGCAATGTAGTTATTTGCTAATATTTTGAAAATCTGTCCTGCGAAAATGGTTACTAAATTCGACGTCTGCTGTGTACAATAATTTCTATTATATATCTCAATATTGAAACGGCGAATGTTTTTGAAATTCTGCAAAAATCTGGAGATATGCGTTCTGTAAAGCAAGAATAGGCTGTATAATACTTACATTTTTCATACGATTCTACGTAATACGCTATTGCCATTTTTGTTTAGCGCGTTACAACACAACAATATATGTAAATAAATCAATAAATAATACATTTTTAACTTGAAAGATTATTATCAATTATTATCAGCGAGTTCACGGCGGCATCCTTCTATCACTTTTCACAGTTTTCCTATTCCGAAGCCAAGTAAGAAATGTCAAGAAACAATTACAATATAAAAAACACAAATCGCATTTTTATTCTAATTTAAAATCCCCGCCAAGAGCGGCAGCCTTGCCGATAGTACACACGCTGGTAGTAGGATATGGGAATAGGAAACACGAGACTAGGCATGCCATTGCGGGGTTGATGCAATGAGGGGGGAGGCCTGCCATCTTTTGATATCCCGCGACAAATATGGCAGCGCCCACATGTTTAAATTTTCCTTCACAGTTTGTTGGCTTAAAACGCTCGTGCGTATAATCAAGTGACACATCGTAAGATGACAGCCCTCCCCACTCATGGAATTCTCCCCCTTCCCGTGAACTCAACCCCGCTCGCCCAAGTGCGGATAGCATGCGTATTCCCGTGTTTCCTATGTCCATGAAGTGTTACCAGATCTGAAACGAGACATGGTGCAATGCTGTCACAGGTCTATGTCCGTGTGCATATAGTAGGAGACGATGTAAATGACTGGGTTGCGCACGCAACCCATTTCTCCTCTTCTGAATTTCAAAACTCGAAGGTGCACATTTGATGGTCGGAACACTTCGGCGCGTTTTTTTTATATCTCTGTCTGCTTTGAACTAAAATGAAGAGATTGAAATTTTAATATTTTTAGATTTCGATGCTGGCGATTCTCATGATTTGAATACTTCGCGCGCCTCTTTATATGCGTATATTTTGAGGTTAGATTATTTCAAGTATAAAATATAAATTATGTAAACATTAATACTGTTATATATATATATATGTTCGGTTCGGTTTTGATTCCTCTAGAATCAAACCGAAGGGCCTATGACAAAGCCACCAAACGCGTCCTCGGGTTGCGGATAGAGGGTCCCTGTATCAAGGATTTCTGCTGAATATGGATACAAAAATAAATAGGCAGTCGCGGACAATTGTCTAGGGGTGGTCCCGAAGGAATAATCCCCCGAGCGGAGGTGTGAAAACCGTGCCGAAAGCTGAATGGCACCTGGGTCAGGTGTCTAGAACGGTGACTCTGGGATACCGGGCGACCTCTCAGAGTACGCAGCCTTATCCTTGCATGCGGGGTTCTACAAGGATGGACGTACCCCTTTCCATAGCTTCTCGTGGGAAAAACAATGACAACACCAAATATAGTTGTAGTAAGTGCGGTTCAAAACAACAGAACGCGCAGGGCTCCCGACAATGGGTCGGCCAACAATGCTGACCAATCTAGAGCTGGGGGAGCCAATGAAAATGGATTCAATGCGACGGATCGGCGGGATCTCGCGACCTTTGGGTGGTCGGAGCGACTGAATCACCACTTCCTAGAGTGCTACGATGCGAGTATGGCCCCTGAACGGGGTTACATGGCACGGCTGCATGATCTGTGGTGCGAGTAACACCCGGAGCTATCGCACTTTTCGCAGCAACATCTGCGAAACAATGCTGAACTACTCCGTAAAAGGGGCTATGTAAGCGGAACGCCTAACCTACCACAGCTAGAACAAGCCGGCAACAGAGAAAGAGAGGCGACACTAAGACCAACCGCGGGCAGACATCCAATAGATGAAGAGCGATGCTTAACGACCCGGAGAAACATCAACACCAAGGTTTCTCTCAAGTCTAAAGATCTGGCTGAAATGGATGACGAGCTTCGTGGACATTTTTCCGGAAAATCCGACCTCTGGGCTATCAATTATTGTGTGTATAATGCAGCGAGAGCTTTGGCCGATGCGAACCGTAAAACAAATACAACGGCTGATCATAAGACTAAAAGACGAATGCATCAACTTGCCATAAAGATAGGCTGGGCAAGACAGTACGCGTCCCGCATTCAGTGTGTGATTGACTACA
>NC_046658.1:26713290-26725240 GCF_010883055.1 Belonocnema kinseyi
AGCTATCTAAGGATGGTACTATAGAACGCCACCTCAAGGTAGACCTAGTGGCGCCATCTCTTGGTCAGGCCGGAAACTTATCAATCCACCCTCGTATGTATGACTTTGGGGTAATTTTTGGGGAACGTATAATATATAATCGGAGAGAAAAAAAGCAAACAAATATCAATTAACAGTGCTTTCTATGTTTCATTATTTTTAATGAGTTTTTCATACATATATATTTTATGCTGCATACGTTCACGTGGAAGGGTAGTTTTTAGGGAAATTATAATGAGAAGGAAATTTTCAAGTGTCATGTAATTAATTTGAAGTTCTTAATCATTCCTATATTGTTCAAGGTGGTCTTCTAACTTTTAAAAAGTTTTTGGTCACGAGGAATTCATCTGAGTTCATTAAACTATCGGAATATTTTGAATTCGCTGAATTCGCTAAATTGAATTAATTTTCTGAATTCCTTGGTTTCTCTAAAAAAATTTAATTCGCCGAATTACTTGAATTCTCTGAATTCCTCAAATTTACTGAACTCCTTGAATTTACGAAATAACATGAAATCCCTGAACTCCTTGAATTCACGGAGTGGTTTGAATTCTCTCAGTTCAATTTTTCTCTGAATCCCTGGAATTCTCTGAATTCTTTAATTCTCTTAATTCCTTAAATACTTTGAATTCTCTGATTTTCTTAAATTCGCTGGTTTCCTTGAATTCTCCGAATCCCTTGAATTGTCTGAAATCCTCGAATTCGGCGAATTTCTTCAAGTCGGTAAATTCCTTGAATTCACGAAATTCCTTGAATTCTTTAAATTCCTTGAACTCTTTGAATTCCTTGAATTTTCCTAATTTAGTGAATTCCAGGAATTCAGTTAAATCTAATAATTTAGAGAATTCAAAGAATTAAGTGAATTCCAGGAATTCAGTGAAATCTGGGAATTCGGAGAATCCAAAGAATTGAGTGAATGCCAGGAATTCAGACAATTCAAGGGATTCCCAGAATTCAAGGACTTTAGGGGATTTTAGAAATTTAGAGAATTCATGGTATTGAGCAACTTCAAGAAATTCAGAGAATCCAAGGAATTCAGTGAATGCAAGTAATTCTGTGAATTCAAGGGATTTAGGGAATTCAAGGAATTTAAGGAACTCAGAGAATTCAATTCGCTAAATTCCTTGAAATCACCAAATACCTTGAATTTTCTGAATGCCACTAATGCTCTCAATTCAATGCATTCTCTATTTCTTGAATTATCTGAATTCCTTAAATTTACGGAATGCTTTGAATTCTCTGATTTCCATGAATTCACGTATTACCTTGAATTCCTTGAATTTCTTGAATTCTCTCAATTCGTAAATTCTCTAAATTACTTGAATTCTCGTCAAATAGATGGTGTTATCTAAGCCAAAAATTTTTAATTATTGTTGTAAATAAATATTCACTTCAAGCAATGGAATATGAAGACTAGCGTACCTGAAATATTCAAACCGGACATTGCAAACATCAATTATAAATTTAATTTTCCGGATTCCCGAAAATAAAATAAAGCTGTTGTACCTTTTGGTTCCACTTTATAAATTTCACATGTAGATTATTACTCTAAAATTCGAATCTATTACATATTATATTAGCTTTAAAGACGTGTAAAATGATTTTAAATAAAAAAAGTTATGTAAAAAGTCGTTGATAAAAATAAATGTTTGGTTGAAAATTCAACTGTATTGTTGAAATGGATTTTCAGGTCTTCTGAATTACGTATCTGTCACTGGAATTACAGATAGTCGCCCATTGGTTAGAGTGAGTTTTGAATGAGAAATCAAATTTTTTAATCGGCTACGTAATTTTTTTCTCGGACCCATTCAGTAGCGATTAAAAATCCGCATTAACCGATAGAGGAACGATAGTTCCGATAGATATTTATTAATTTAAATAAACCAAATTCAATTTAAATATTTAAAATTATTTATTAAGAAATAGTTCAATTAGCAACTTTTAAGAAAATCCTGACATACATGTAGTCAACTGTTATTTACAGACTATTTATTTTCAGGCATTTATTATTATTTTTTTTACATTCTTGTATCCACATATTTGCATCACACCACTTTAGAATGTCAGATATTTATTTATATATTTTACACATCAAAAGCTGATTTTTTTCTTTTAATTTACGTTTATAAAAACTCGCTATCAGTGAAAGTGAAAAATGAATATGTTACAATCTGTAGGTTATATAACACGAGGACTTCCCGCAGCCATTAGCATGTGCACTAGGGTGCTCCAAAAATGCATTAGAAAATTTGTTTAATTTTCATGCAAAACGCCCCAAAAATTGTTTGAATCCACAAAAAAATAAAACCATGTTTTTTGAAAAAAATAATATTTAGAGGTAGCGCAAGCCCCATGAAGTTTAACACGTATTTCCCATAAGAAAAAAAGATTTTTTGTAAATTTTCTTCAGAATTCTCAATATTAGGTGAATCGAGTTCAAAATTCACCATTCTTCTTCAAAATTAGTCACAAAATGCGAATAAAATATGACTTATCAATTACCACCCCCATAAGTCTGTTTTATAGGGTCCCAAACAACCCGCATAAGTAAAAAAATGGGTTTTTCGAGTTTTTGGCGTTAATTATGATTTTTTGCGGTTTTTTAACGCAGATTTTTTCAAAAACATGAAATATTACTTTATACTAATAATTAAATGTTTATTTAAATTGTTTAAACAATTTATTATTCATAACTTAGAGTACTCTTAGAATAATGCTATAAAGTTGCGGTTTTTTCTGAAATTTACAACTTTTTGCCCATTTTTCACTTAAAGTGAGTAATCATTTAATTTATTTCAGGAAAAATAATTATTTAAACAAATTATTATTGTTTATAGCTATTTTCTTCTAGATTAATACTACATAGTTGCGGTTTTTTCCTGAAATTTTAAGCTTTTTATCACTTTTCATTTAGAGTGAAGTGATAATTAATTCAAGTTAACAAAATAGTTGTTTAAACAATTTATTATTATTGCTAATAATATTCTCTTTGCTTAATGATAGAAAGTTGAAGTTTTTTCTGAACTTTTTAACTGGCCCACTTTTTACTTGAAGTAAGTTAATAGTTAATTTAATTTAACAAAAATAATTATTTAAGCAAATTATTATTGTTTATGGCTATCTTCTATCAGATTAGTGCTAAAAAGTTGCAGTTTTTCCTAAACTCTGAAGCTTTTTGTCCACTTTTCACTTAGGGAGGTAATAATTAATGCGAGTTAACAAACATGCTTATTTAAACAATTTATTATTTTATAACCATTTTCTCTTACATAAGTGCTGGCAAGTTGTGGTTTTTTCTGAAATATTTAACTTTTCTTTACCTTTTTAGCTGTGAACAAATAATAAATAAAGATTAGAAAGAATCATATTTTAAACAATCTCTTTCGTTTTTGTGAATATATTTTTCTAAGATAAAACAGATATTTGAAATATGCTTTAAATTTTCTACATGAATCATATTGAATGCAACTTTTCCTTAAAATAATGACTGAGAGACTTGAGTGAGGTGCGCTTATCTCCGTAGATTCAGAGATGCAGCATTGTCCGAAAACTTGTTTCTGTACGTTTTGCATGTTATACCTGGGTAGTGGGTTTATACCGGAGTTCAGGAAACATTGCCTTGCTTTGTAAAGAATTTTCACAATCTATCAAGATTTTGAGACAGTTTTCCTTTCTGAGTTCGACTGCAAACATCTGGCGTAGATAGCTATGGCTAAGCGGTTAGATATCGAACGCAGATTGCGTGAAAAAATCTATATAATTAATTATATGGAGCGGGAAATTACCGGAAATAGATTACCATCGAATTTACAAGTGCTATGGGTTTTCCTTTATAATCATCGTCAATTGAAACTCAATTTACCAAAGAGTGCTGTTTTAGTGTTGAACGAAGTGAAAATGTTTTGGACCAAAGCACGCTTACCTGTGCAAAGTGACCAGCGCTGTTTGAACAAAATAAAAGGTTTATTTGGGAAATGGTGGATTCTTAAAAAGAGTTCAAATAGTCAGTCAGAAATACAACAAAGGAATGGGAACGATTTCAAACAGTTTCTAAGTGAATTGTTTGATATATCATTGGCAGACGTTCTTTCTCGCACTTACGTTTTCGAAGAAGATAAACAATTTCTGATACTTTAAAGTGAGAAAGGACGTAAAGCATACATGGCTAAAGTTGATAAATCCTTACAAGAGAAAACCGGAAAACAGGAGAAGCGTATCGAAGAAAAGGAGAGCAAGCGTAGACGAGTTTATGAAGAACAAAACCATGCAGGTATTTCGTGTCATCATAATTTGAAAATAAGTTTTATCCTAAAATTGACAATATTCTAACAACTACCAATTAGTAAAGCACAAACTTCTTTCAAAATTTTTGCAAGTTGTCATGGTATTTATGTTTCAAAACAGTACTGCTAGAATTGGACTATTATTTCAGCACTATCTTTTTGAATCATAAATCCTGTAGGCCCGTGTAAAAATTAAAAAAAATAAAAATAAAATTGAACCTTCCTGATAGTTTCGACCTAAAAATTAATAAGACTTTGTAGAGAAATTTAAAAAACACGAATTTAAAGAAAACACATTGTAAAATAAATTGCACAATAATGCATAAAAATTTTGCTTTCAAAAATCAGTTTTTAAACAACACATTCTCAAAAAATTCAATTTGTGTAACATAACTGCACAAAATGACAAAATGAGAGAATCATGTTTCTATAAAACAATTAATAGGCTCAGTAGAGACAGATAGATAACAAATAAAAAAGAGGGGAAAAAAGGAAAGAGCCAATCGAACAAATTAAAAATTCATTTCCTTATTTCTTTCTCCACTTTATTATACTACTGGGGTCCAACGTGTTTCGAAATCATTTTAGATTTCCTTACCAGGAAATATTTATAGGAAACTACTAGGCATTATTTCTATCTATTTATATCTTCTTGATTCTTTAAAACAAAATTCCTCAAAATTTACAAGTTACTCATTCTTATAGATATTTAACAAATTTATCATAAATACATCTTTTGAATTTTTCTCGTGAGTTCATATTTGTAAATTTAGTAATGAATTTGTTATACATGGATTTTCAATTTTAAAAACAAACAAAAAAACTTATCTCTCTGTATACATTTTCCTTGAATTCAATGACATGGAGAAACATTTTTGATACAATCCATTTATTTACTTTCACAAAAGTCCAAATCGAACCATCGGACAAAACTGAATTTTAATAAAAGTGACCAAACAATTTTTTTCTAAATTAAGTAATTATTGTATCAGTTTTAAAATTCGTTTCATGAAAAGTCACTGTAAACTTATTAAATCACTGAATATTTAGAAAATTACAATATAACTGATTATAATTTAATAATGAAAAGACCGAAATTGTTTTATATTCAATTTTCAACCAACTAGATAACGAGCCTATAAATTGTTTTTTAGAAACATGATTCTCTCACTTTGAGTCATTTTCTGCAGTTATGTTACACAAATTGAATTTTTCGAGAATGTGTGAATGTGTGAAAATTCTCAAAAAAATAAATGAAATTGAACTTTTTTGGTACTTTTTTCCCTATTTTGATTTGTAAAAAATGCCTTAAATAGTATTTTGGGGGTGAGGTGCGGGGGTTGGTTAAATTTTTAAAACACTATTTCGAGAATATTGACCCTTGATTGAAAAAATGGAAAATATCCTTTCTTCAGATTTCTTAACGAAATACCCTGTATGTCAGTTTAATTAAAATGTAGTTTTATTTGGTTCCTCACATCGGTGTACGTTATTCACGCATTATGTCTGCCAATAATTTAAATTGTATATTTTTTTTACTTCAGTTCATGTTTCGGATATGCAGCAGTCATCCAGTTCTAGTAGTGCTTCGCTGGAAGAGAGACGACAGGTGGCTAAAGATGAATATGCAGCAGACCCCTATTTTACAGCACCCATGTCGGTAGATCAATCTTTTACTTCTTGTGTAACTTTAGATTCAGATGATGAAGCGACGTCATCCAAACCAAAGCGAAAGATTATGTCACTAAAGCTTGCCTCAGCTTTAGACGCTACTAAAGTGACAGACAAGCCACACGCATTTTAGTGGCTGCCTACGAATCTTTCGGCATTGATCCTGATAGTGTTGTTATCAGTTGATCTTCAATGCGAAGATTTCGATTAGAATCTCGCGCTCTGTACGCCGAAAATATCCGACCAAAGTACGGAAACGTTATGAACAAAGCATTTATCTTGCACTGGGACGGAAAATTACTTCCATCTCTAGCAAGGCAAGGAAAGGTCGATCGATTGCCCGTAATTGTTACTGCTGCAGACGACCAAATTCTGTTGGGAGCTCCCGACCTGGAGAGTGGATCAGGACGTGAAGAAGCTGAAGCTATTTTTGAATGCCTTCAGGAATAGGGTTTTACTGACCTTATATAAGGAATTTGCTGCAATACGAAAGCTGCTAACACTTGTAAGAGGAATGGTGCCTGTACTTTGCCGGTGGATAAAATCGGAAGGCATCTTATATATTTCATGTGCAGACATCATATTCCAGAGATACTCCTAAAGAGTGCATTTGAAGTAAAGTTCGAAAAACCAACAGGTCCATACGTTCCTTTCTTCAAAAAATGTCAGGATGAGTGGGCCGGTTTAGACTGCCAGAATTATGAACCTGGAATCCCTGACCAATGTGTGAAAAATGCCCTAAAAAATAAGTAACAAGATATTCTGGTGTTTTTAATGTAAAGACTCAATGACGATTACTATGGGGAGGACTACAGGGAGATCCTTGAGCGGGCGGTAATATTTTTGGGCGGGATCCCAAAGCGTGGAATTTTTTTTTGCCGTCCAGGTGTTATGCATCAGGCAAGGTGGATGGCAAATCCATTTACTGCCTAAAAATGTTCTTGCTGCGAAATGAATGCCACATGTCTCCTACAGAAGAATCTGCTTGTAGGCAGATTTCCGTTTTCCTGGTATTTATTTACATTAAATACTGGGTTGAAGCTCCACGAGCATGCAAAGCACCGGTCCAGGATCTGCAATTAATAAAAGACCCGCACCTCTATGCCGAAGAAGATAAGGAAATTTCTGAGATCCTCTTAAATAAAATAAGAAAACCCTTGTGGCACTTGACTCCACAAATAGCACCGTTAGCCTTTTTTGACGATGAACTAGTGTCAGAAAAGAAAAATTTGATGCGAAAAGCTTTAGAAAGGGAAGACCAGCATCCGGAGAACTTAAAGCATCTGCCAGTCTCTTCCAGCCATGAGGTTCTCGCAAAGAATATCGACGATTTTATCTAAAAAAAAATCAAACGTTTTTTTCACTCGCTTTCAAATTAACACATGCTTTCTCAGCAAAGACGCAAATCTTTAGAAAACTGATGTAGAATATCAGCAATGTGCAGCTGTAGTCTGAAAATAAAAAGTGGTCAACCACCTAGCAGAACGAAGTGTGAAATTGATGCCTGACTTTAATGCTCTTCTTCCTAGAGACGAAAGTCAGAAGCAATACTTACTACAAGTGGTAACAGAGTACCGGAAGCAATTTCCTGACTGCAGTAAGTCTACCTTGTACCGTAAAATGTTATAATCAATTAATTATTTGTTTGAGGTCTTTGTAATCTTTATATATGTATATTATCATCGACAAGATGTATTTTCTCCAGGGAAGGAGGGTGGGTGGGGGTAATATTAAAATATTTGCAATTCCAAATTATTCTTTTACGCTTTGAAATTAATTTGTTGTTGTACTTAAAAACAAAACGTTTACAAGTCATTTGCAGACCTAGTCCTCCCACCTACTTTAAATTACTCCATTCTTTGTTTTTGTCTCTTTTGTATAATAGCTTTTTTGTTTTAATTAATTTTTTTTAACGTTGGGAAACAATACTCTTAGCAATGATAATAAATTGTTTAAAAAATTATTTTGATAACATGAATTAATTATTACTTAACTCTAATTGCAAAGTGATAAAAAGTAAAAAATTTCAGGAAAAAACCGCAAACTTCTAGCATTATTCTAAGAGAATATTGTTCTGAATAATAACGAATTGTTTAAACAATAATTTTTGTTAACTTCAATTGATTATTACCTCGTTCTAACTGAAACGTTGAAAATAAGTTTGAAAAATTCAGAAAAAAACCTTGACTTTCTAACCCTTTTCTAAGAGAAAGTTGCTAAAAACAATAATTTAATTGTTTAAACAATTTGAATGAACATCTAATTATCACTATAAAGTAGTATTTCATGTATTTGAAGCAACCTACGTTAAGAAAACCGCAAAAAAATCATAATTAGCGCCAACAACTCGAAAAACCCATTTTTTCACTTATGCGAGTTGTTTGGGACCTATTCAAATTTATCACTTCATACTTCTCATTCCAAACAATTAATTCTTTACAATTTTAATCTTCATGTTTCACTCAGTTGAACTCAACTTGAGGTAACGTACAATTGACAGATTCACACTTTTCGGTAGAAAAATAATGTTGCTTGAAAATAAATTTTCCTAGTTAAAAATTAATTTCTTCCACAAAATTGAACTAATTTGTAGAAAACGTCTTGTTTTTTGATTGAAAATTAATCTTCTTATGCAAAAATTCAATTTTTTGGTTAACAATTAATTTGGTTTAAGATTTTAATACTTTGTTCAAAAGACGTTCTTTCCTCAAAATTTGATTTTAGACTTAAAATTTAATTATTACATTTATGGTTCATATTTTGTTTTAGATGAAACTTCAGCTATTTGTTTAAAAATTCGTATATTCGGAAGTCCTTTTTTTGGTAGAAGATTATTTTTATTGCTAGAAACTTCATATAAATATTTATATTCGACTGTTTGGTTGAAAATTAAACTATTTTCTTGAATTAAAAACTTACAGTTATATAAAAAAAATGCATATTTCCGGGTAGAAAATTGGACTATTTTGTATACACCCCGACATTATTCTTAAAAGTATATTTACAAATATTAAAACAGATTTCCGAAATTGGCAACAAAAAATAATCTGAAATATTTTAAGGCATTTTTTTAAATTTTGCAGGTTTTATTTAAAGTTTTAGGAAAAATTCTTATCATTTTAAATGATATTCAGAAGTTTTAAAATAATTTAAAAAATAATTTAAAAGTTGAAAAGATTCCAAAATATTAACAATAAAATCATATACGAAAATTTCACTAAGGTTCAAATGAAAATTAAAAATGTTTTTTTTTGCATTAGAAAATTTATTTTTAGATAATATTTAAGAAGATTTCAAAAGTGTTCCAACAAAATTTTAATACAAATGCATATTTTTGAAGATTTCAAAGTAAAATTTGGAAGCTATTCAAGAATTTTTATAGTATGAAAATAATAAAAAAATTATATTTCGATTTTTGGGAAAATTTTAAATGACTTTGTTTGGAACATTATTTTTACAGAATACTTAAAAAGAGCTTAAAACAAAAACAAATTTGAAAAAATAAATAAAAAATTGAATAATTATTATTGCAGAAAAAATGGGATAAGTTTTACTTTTGCCAAGCTTGGACCCGGTTTGGGCCGTGACTACATTTCTGCACGAGAATATTTTACAATCTATATATTTAAGTACTTAACCGAAAGCTTGTGTTTGATTAAAAATTCAAATAACTATTTGGTTGAAGATTCATCTACTTTGAGGGAGGATTTACCTTTTTTATTAAAAATTTTTCATTTTTTATTCGATTTAGCTGTTTTTGATTTAAATTTAAAATGTTTTCTTGCTAGAAATTTCAACTATTACATTTTTTGTTTAGAACATATATTTTTTCTTTGAAAATTCAACTACTTGTTTGAAAGTGGAACTATTTTGTTGCCTAATAAAGAAACAGTAAATCACAGCCCACCCCATCATCCAGCGTTATTATTGAATAATATGGGGTGGAGGGAAAATGATACGGATCTTGAGAAGATAAATTTTTAGTTACAAAAATAAATTATCTTCTACAAAGAAAACTAACTTTCAAGTAAAAAAAAAATCAACAACTTTAAATAGGATATTTAAATTTGCAGTCAAAACATTTAATTTTTAATTGGAAAATACGTCAAATTAAATTATTTTGCTACAAAAACTATTTACAACCATGGTTATTCTTAACTTTCCAATTATTTTCGTGATTAAACATAATTCCTATGCACTAAAATTCTTCTATAGCCCCGATTTTGGCGCTGACGGTGGGTGGCACCTAACTCATTGTAGGCTGCCCCGCTTTTGTTTGTTCACGCCTGAATGCTCCCATGAGTGACAGCCGCAGATCCCGCGCACCCCACGCAGCACTTGTTACACCTAAATGCGGCGCGGCGTCAATTCTTGGAAAGGCATTTTTTAAAATAGTACCTTGTAAATTTGATAAATTTATAATTCTGTTGTGTCAGTTTTAATTTCTTTAGAATCTTTAGATGAAAAAATTATTATATTTCTGATTAAAAGCATTAATCAAAGGGCTGTTCACTTCCGAGTTGAGACACGAGTGATCTAAATACTCCTAGATTAAAACCCAATACACATATTCAGTATTTGCCGAATGACGCATATTCGCTATTCGTCGAGCACTGACTAACCAAATGCTCGTCAAGTGGAGAGCATACCCGAGCACAGGTATCCACACATTCGTACATTGCCAAGTACCGACTCGACTTGGATATAACTAACATTCGTCTTTCAGTCATCGTCAGCAGTAGACTAGAGCAGAAAGCACCATGGAAAATAATTCGGAAATTGGAAATTCCATAAAATTTATTAATACGTAATGATCAGTTAATGTTTAAAGAATCAATAATTTAGAAGCTTTAAAATTAATTTTTTAAAAGAAAAACTACTATAACAATTCAACATTATTTATTGCTAACTAAATAACCAATGTAAATAGTAATATGTACTTACTCAAAGCAAAAATGTTCGCCGAATACCCCCGAATGTGTGGATCCTCGAAAATTTCACTGGCTCGCCTATATTCGCCTAAGTGCTCGCGTGGGAACCCAGTGGGCACCAAATGTCGTTTCGGTGTCTTTGCGATATCGTAAAGATATCGTCAGATCATACGGCTCATTTACGATATCGTAAAGACACCTTAACGACATGGACATAGGAGTAGTGGAGAGCACGAATATCGAATATTCGTCTAGGCTAATCCCATCCACACTACTAGATATTCCCCGAACATTTGCTCGCTATTCGCCGAATGCCGAATGTGTGTATCGGGCTTTACTCTATCACGACTTCAAAATGAGAGATTCCGCAGGATTTGAAAGATTTAGCCAATGCCGGGAAAATTAAATTTACAATTTCTATTCGAAATGTCTAGTTAAAATATCTCAGGTATGCCAGCCTTCTAAGAAATAATACCAGGCGAAAACAAGCAGATCAGTTGTAATGCGCTGGATGCAATGGCGGGCGTATATGTACATAAAAGGTAGATGGATGGAAGTCAGGAATCGCCCTTTCAATTGATGTGCTATGAAGCATTTGCGAACGCCCTCCTATCCTATCTATCTGAAATCATTGCAAAATCATTGAAATCTTTCTTAAATATTTCTGAATTCTTTGGAAATTTTTGCAAAATATTATTATTAAAGTTCTTTTTCAACATTTTAAATCCTAAATCTTTGTGTAACCTGTACTCAAATCACGTTTTAGTGACTTTTTAAAAGATTAAGACAATAGAACCAATTTTGTAAATGTTAAAATCCCTTTAATCAATTTTCTTTCACTAAATTAGAATCTTTTGAAATATTCTATAGAATATTTCAAAAGATTCTAAGACATTTTTAATATATTTCAATAATTTGAAAAGAAATTAAAGGTTGCAGATTTTTTTTGTAATTCCAAGAACTTTTGAAGAACCTAAAAAAGGTTCAACTTTAGAACATATAAAACTATTTTATAGGACATTTAGC
>NC_046658.1:26725340-26727282 GCF_010883055.1 Belonocnema kinseyi
AGGAATCAATACGACGATCCAGCAAAAGTCTCGTGCACCCTAAGAATACGGAGAGACCCCAGGACTACCGCCTTCTGCATTTTTCCCGCAAGTGTTTTAGCATATTGTTGATACGCAGGGATGCTTTTTAGATCATTAGCAAGTGAAAGCTTGGCACCTCCAAGAGCGCCGATAATAAGGACGATTAGTTTAACAGAATATTCCGGGTACAATCGTTGCAACTCCCTTATAAGGTCTCAATACCTCTCTTTCTTTTCATTCTCCTTGGTTATGATGTTTTTGTCAGCTGGTGCCGAAAATTCGATAACGAACATGGTTCGCTTCTCGAAGTCAAGAAGAACCATGTCGGGCCTCGAGTGAGCAACAGAAACAATTGCCGAGAAGATAAGCACTTTTAGTGCCACATTGTGCCTTTGAATGTAGGTCGTTCCCGTGTGAGTTGGACAACTAGGTAGTATGTGAGCTAAATGCTCGGGGTGTACATGGCACGCCCTGCAGCTATTATCAGGAATGTCTTGACTCAAAATGTGGCGACGGTATGTTAAGGTGGAAATGACACCGTCTTGGCATGCAAAAATGAAACCCTCCGTACCAGACTTCAATCCGGGCGATTTAAGGAAAGCAAACGTTAGCTCACACGACATTGACTGATTCTTCACATTTCTGTGGAAGATGCCGTGCATTCTCTTATCGAGGAGCTGTTCACGAAAGTTCTTCTCTTGTGCTTTCTTCATCCGGGCTTTCAGGAGTGAGTACTCGAGATAGATAAGATTTGATGCATTTTGCTCACCCCTAATACTGAAGTCAAATCCGAGTGTTTCAGCAGCCTCCTCCGCTGCTTTGTACAGAAACGCTCCTTCGCCCACTTCTTCGTGATTCCTGACCATTTTAAGAACAGGGTCTGTTCCATTTGCAACTCTATGTGCTGTACCCAGAATAATCCTGTTGTGAAGACATTCAAGACACAATATTCTGCGACCACCTTGACGGCGTGAGATGTACAGTCGCGGAACAGAAGACATAAGATGCATGCTTTTATTCATGTACATAACCTTTCTTGTCCCAATATCAAGGGATCTGAGCTCGTTCTTCGTCCATGGAACTACTCCAAATGAATAGAGTACTACCGGGACGGCAAGCATGTTCGTTGCAGATACTTTGTTCCTCGCCGACAGTTCGGAAGACCCAATCTGTCGGATCAGAAGTTTGTATCTGCTTCGGAGAGTATCCTTTATAGATGTCACATCCTGAATGCGGCTCTGTGGTACGCCCAGGTACGTTTTTAAGTTTTCCTCGCTTCAAATAAACCTTGGCACAATTGTCTACCCAAATTCCATTCCAATTTCCTTAGTATATCGTTCGACAATCCCCAGAGCTAGATGCAATTGCTCTCTGTTTTTAGCATAGATCTTAAGATCGTCCATGTAAAATACATGAGTGACCTTGTACTTTCGATCTGCAGGTTTGCCGCACAAGTACCCGTTGGAATGGCGAAGTGCTAGAGATAGTGGCAATAATGTAAGGCAAAAGAGGAGTGGGTTCATAGTGTCGCCCTGAAAGACACCTCTCTGAAAGGTGACCTTGTTAGTTGTCACACGATTTTTTCCAGATGAGATAGTAAATCTGGTTTTCCAAAGCGGCATAAATCTCTCTATCCCTCGGTAGTGTGGGGTGGGCATTCTTTATCACGTGTAATGAGCGCAACACATAACTCCTTGAAGCTCTTTAAATTTTTTGAGTCTTCGTCCAGTCTATGCTGAACTTCGTAGATTTCTCTCCAAAATACTTCGACCTCCTCTGGTTTGGGTGGGTGTTCGACAGTAACTGGACGGTCTTGGAGGAGTCGAGATGGGTCAGAGAGAAACTGTTGATTTTCTCTGACCCACCTCTCCCTTCGCTCTAGACTTCTCTTAGCGTCAGATAGTATCCGTATTCTCTCAAC
>NC_046658.1:26727382-26766272 GCF_010883055.1 Belonocnema kinseyi
GCTAAAATCAACGATCTGAAGTTTGAATTGATGCCGCACCCTCCCTACTCTCCAGACCTAGCCCCGAGTGACTATTTTCTGTTTCTTAACCTCAAAAAATGGTTTGGCGGTAAGAGATTTGCGGAAAATGAAAAAGTAGTCGAAGCTGTAAATGGGTATTTTGAGGAGCTTGACGAATCATTCTATAGAGATGGCATTACTAGACTAGAACACCGCTATGAGAAATGTATCAGCCTTGGAGGAGATTATGTTGAGAAATAAAAAAAAATTCTTAAAAACGTTGTTTTTCTTGGCCAGGCCGGAAACTTATCAATCCACCCTCGTACCTAATCCTCGTGACCAAAAACGTTTTAAAAGTTAGAAGACCACCTTGAACAATGAAGGAATGATTAGGAACTCCAAATTAATTACATGTCACTTGCAAATTTCCCTCTCATTATAATTGCCCTTAAAAGTACCCTTGCACTTGAAAGTATGCAGCAGAACATGTATGTGTATGAAAAAAGCATTAAAAATAATAAAATATAAAAAACACTGTTAGTTAATATTTCTTGCTCATTTTTTTCTTGCCGATGATATAGTATACGTTCTCCAAAAACTACCCCTAAGTCATACATACCTAACCCTCGTGAACAAAAACGTTTTAAAATTTGGAAAACCAACTTCAACAATGTCAAAATGATTTAGAAGTCTAGTTGGAAAATGGAAGGCTCGTTTTTGTAAAAGCTATAATTAGAGGAAAATTTTTAAGTGTCAAGTTATTAATTTGGAGTTCGAAATCATTTTCACATTGTTCAAGGTGGTCTTCTAACTTTTAAAACGTTTTTGGTCACAAGCGGTAGGTATGTGCGAAACATATTATATATCGTCGGAGAATAAAAAAAGTACCAACTAACTGTGTTTTCTAAGTTGTATTATTTTTTATGCTTTTTTCATACATATATGTGTATTCTGCTACATACGTTCATGCGAAAGGGTAATTTTTTGGGGAAATTTTAATGAGGGGACAATTTTAACAGTAATGTAATTAATTTGGATTTCCGAATCATTTGTACATTGTTCAAGGTGGTTCTCTAACTTTTAAAACGTTTTTGATTACGAGATGTAGGTGTGTGTGACTTAGAGGTAGTTTTTAGGGAACGTATTATATATCGCCTGAGAGCAAAAAAATGATAACTAATAGTGTTTTCTAAGTTTTATTATTTTAAATGCTTTTTTCATAGACATAGTATATGTTATGCTGCATACTTTCACGTGGAAGGGTGGTTTTTAGGAAAATTATAATGAGAAGGAAATTTTCAAGTGTCATGTAATTAGTTTGGAGCCCTAAATCATGTTTACATTGTTAAAGGTATTTTCCCCACTTTTAAAACGTTTATGGTCACGAGGAGTTAGGTGTGCAAGACTTAGGGTTCGTTTTTGGGACACGTAATATATGTCATCAGAGAGCAAAAAAAAAATCTCCACTAATCGTTCATCTTATAATAATTTTTAATGAGTTTTCGTGGGTGGCGGCCCTAAGTCGACGTCCTGCTAGTGCCGCCATCTTTCTCTTCGAAGTTTCAAGAGCAAAAACAATTCTTTCTAGCATAAAATTAGAAAAAAAGTACAAAAATATGGCGTATTTCATTTTCCAATTTGCCTTGGTGGCGGCGCCGAATGGACCAGAGCTGCCAGATCGAGTCTGAAATTTATCCTCACCATACCAACCGTGTGCGAGCCGCAAAACAGAAGGTCCATGATTACCACTGTGAGTTCGTGTGTAACCCGAAAATGCACGATTCGACTTCGGTTCTCTGCTGTACGATGATTGTCGTTCTGAAAGATACGGAAAACTTCGGCAAGCTTCTGTTTATATCTCGATCCCCATTTGAAAGAAATGGATGAAATTGGCTAATTTGCTGTTTCGCGTGATTCTTCATCTCATGCAGAAGTCAATTTTAAGGTTATGTTTTTCAGGTGTATATAGTATGAATATTATTACTATTATATATTATTATTAATGTTAATATTATAATTATAAAATATATCATTAATTTTAATTATTAGTTGACTAACTTTTAATAGAAATAGTTAAACTTTCAACTAAAACAATTAGTTTTCTGCACCAAAAAAATTTGTTAAATTTATTTTCAACAAAATATTTAAATTTTTAAACAAAAAGCTGAATTTCCATCCAAAAAGCTGAATCGTATATTAAAAAAGGCATTTTTAATAAAATACATGAACTTTGCACAAAAGAAATTTATTTTCCATCAAGTCTAATTTTCTATATCAAAATTAATGCTTAATCATAGTTAAATTTTCGACAAAAAATATTAATTTTCTTGTAATTAAAAGAAATTAATTTTTAAACAAAAAAAAAACAAAAATCCTACAAAACAGTTAAATTTTCAAAAACGAAATTTTTTCAACTAAATTGATAAATCAACCAAAAAAAAGTAAATTTTTAAGAAAGCAGTTCCACTTTCAACCAGAAAAATTGAAAAAAATTGGTAAAATTCTTTGAAATTGCTTTAAATGATTGAAATTAATTGAAAATTCCTTGAAATGTTTGAAAACTTCCTAAAATATTTAAAATACTTCAAAATCTCTTTAAATTTTGCAAAGCTCTTGAAAAGTCCTTGCAAATTTTAAAAATACCCTAAAAAATGTAAAATCCTTTAAAATCTCATACTAAATTATTTAAATTAGTTGACAATTCCTTAGAATCTAGTAAAATATCCTAATATGTATCGAATCCTTTAAAATCTCATATTAAATTACTGTAATCAATTGAAAATTCCTCGGAACCTTTAAGAATACTCTCAAATATTTCGAAATCTTCAAAATCTTTTGAAAAATCTTGACATCTTTTAAACATTTTTAAGGTATTTTGGAGTTTTTTTAAACAACCGTGCTATAATTATTAAAATTCTTTGAAATTCCTTTGATTTATAAAAATGAATTAAAAATTAAGTGAAATCTTTTTAAACATCTTCAAATATTTAAAATCAAAATATTTTGAAATATCTTGAAAGTTCCTTGAAAATTTAAAAATACCCTAACATATTTTAAATCTTTTACAATCTCATACTAAATTATTAAAATAAATAAAAAATTCCCTGTAATCTATCAAAATATCCTAAAATATATTAAATCTTATATTAGATCACCGTAATCAATTGAAAATTCCTTGGAACATTTAAAATAATGTCAAGAATTGAAAAACCTTCAAAAATTTTTGAGATACATTGACCTTTTTTTGAAAGATTTTTAAGCTACTTCTTTAAAATTCTTTGAAATTCCTTGAAATTAGAAAAAAAAAATGAAAATTCCTTGACATCTTTAAAACATCCTCAAATATTTAAAATCGTTAAAAATCTGTTGAAATATCTTGAAATTTTAAAAATACCCTGAAATATTTCAAATCCTTTAAAATCTCATATTAAATTACTGTTATCAATAAAAATTTCTTGGAATCTTTAAAATTTTCTCAAATTTTTTAAATCCTTCAAAATCTTTTAAATGCCTAGGACTTTTTTTTAGGATTTCTAAATTACTTTTGAATTTGAAAAAATAAGCCTTCTAAAATTTTTTTAATTCTTTAAAATTCATGTAAATTTTAAAAATATATTGAAAATTCCTTAACATCTTGTAAAGCATCCTCAAATATTTAAATTCCTTAAAAATCTTTTGAAATGTCTTGAAATTTTGTAAGTCTTCGGATTGAAATTTAGAAAAGAGAAAAGTTTCAAAACTTTAAATATTGAAATGTTTGTAGATTAGAGTTTTGAAAATCGAATCAATAAAAATTCAATGCTTTCGAAATTTAATTTTAAAAAATTGTCAACTATTCAATAAGAATAATTTTCAACTCGATAGGATTCAAGTCTTTAAATTTAGAATTGTAAACTGGAAAGTTTATTTATGAAAAACTAATAATCATGAATAAATTGAATGAGTTCAAAATTTAAATGTATGTTTTTCAATTGGACAATCTCTAAATGAAAATATTTCAGACTGAAATTGAGAAAACAGAAAAATGTTCTAACAAATCAAATTTAACTGTTTGTAGATGAGTTGAAATATTAAATCAAAGTTTTAATAGAAATTACTCGAGTTAAAGTTTAACTATTTCTAAAACGATTTTTGTATATAATTATATAATTATGTATATATATTTTTTTTATGGTATTTTTACATTTCAGGATGTTTAAAAAGATTTCAATGAATTTTTAATTCATTTTTATAATTTAAAGGAATTTCAAAGAATTTTAAAAATTATAGCAGGGTTGTTTAAAAAACTCCAAAGTACCTTAGAAGTATTTAAAAGATGTCGAGGGATTTCAAAAGATTTTAAAGGATTTTCAATATTTTAGGATGTTTTAAAACATTCCAAGGAATTTTCAAATAATTTTAATAATTCATGGCAATTTCAAATAATTTTACCTATTTTTTTTTAAATTTTCTGATTGAAAGTAGAACTGCTTTGTTGAAAATTTAGTTGGTTTTTGGTTGATGATTTATCAACTTAGTTGAAAAAGTTTTTTTTCTGAAAATTTAACTATTTTATAAAAATATTTAATGTTTGAAAATGAATTTCGGTTAACTACAAGAAAATTAATCTTTTTTTTCGAAAATTTAACTATGATTAAACATTAATTTTTTTTATAGAAAATCAGACTTGGTTGAAAATAAATTTGTATTGTGCAAAGTTCATGTATTTTATTAAAAATGCCTTTTTTAGTGTACATTTCAGCTTTTTGGATGAAAATTTAACTTTTTGTATAAAAGTGTAACTATTTAAAAATAATAAACTGATAAAATATATTAAATCTTTCAAAATCTCATATTAAATCATCGTAATAAATTGAAAATCCCTTGGAACATTTTAAAATACTCTCAAAATTTTCAAATCCTTCCAAATCTTTGAAATACCTAGAACTTTTTTTTTAAGATTTCTAAAGTACTTTGGATTTTTTTAAATAACCCTTCTAAAAATGTTCTAATTCTTTGAAATTCCTTAAAATTATAAAAATAAGTTTCAAATTCCTTGATATCTTTTAAAATAACCTCAAATATTTAAAATCTTTTGAAATCTCTTTAAATTTTTTGAAACTTGCGATTGAAATCTAGAAAACAGAAAAATTTTAAAACGTTAAATATTGAAATATTTGTAGATTAGAGTTATGAAAATGGGATCTATAAAATTCAAAGCTGATTAAAGCATTCAAAATTGAATGTTCAAAAAAGTTCAAACATTAAATCAGACTAATTTTCAATTCGATGAAATGCAAGTCTTGAAATTTGGAATTTTACACTTAGAAGTTTATTTATAAAAAATTAGAAATCATAAATAAATTGAAAGCGTTTGAAACATAAAAGTATGTTAAAAAAAGTATATAAATTTATAATTATGTACAATAATGTATGTTTATATTTTCCTCTTTTCCACATCACCGCAGAAATTCTAATTTCCTGACCACAGAAATTAAAAATTTCTGACATTTTATAATCAGAATTTTGTAAAGCCCAAAGTTTCTAAAGCATGAAGTTTTATAAATTTCAATGAAAACGCCAATTTAACTTTTAATTGAGAAATTATGCGAAATGCACTATTTCCCTTGTAGCAATTATCATTAGTTTGTTTAACCGCGGTTACTTGACATTTTTATATTATGCTTTAAAACATAATTTACGTTTTCTAGATAAAAAAAACAGTTTTAAGCTGAAGCATTTTCTAGAAATAAATAAAACAATATTTTGATCTAAAACGTAGAAGGACAGAATACAAAATAATATAACATGAAAATTTCAAATAAATATTTGTCTGTTAACATTTTTTGAACAATCTAATTCGAGTTAAAATTAAATGCCGAAAATCGAGAACAAGAAAACAAGTATTTTTAGTTTCTTTTTAAATTTATATGAATACAATTTTTATAAAATTCTTGGGAAAATTTAAAAAAATATTTTTAAATATTTCAGATGTATCAGAAAAAAACCTAGAAGATTTGAAAAAATTATTTATTTGATAGGATTTCAATAAATATCAGGAAAATTTCGAGTCTTTTGAATAAATGTTTAGGAAATATTTAATACATTGCATACTTTATATACATATATCATATTTAATATTTAAAAATCAGGAAATATTTGATAAATTTTCAGAAATGTTTCCACATTTTTAAATATTTCTAATCTATCAAAAATGTTTTAAATTCCTTAAAATTTTTTTAACTGCCTTAAATTTTTCTCAAACTTTTTTTAAATCTTTGATAATGTAGAAAAATTGCCTTCTAATATTCTAAACTTGCCCAGGGATTTGAAGAAAATTTATTGATACTCTTGAAACCTTTGGAAATTCTTTTAAGGGTTATAAAGTTTGTTTTTTTTTTAATTCTCTAAAAATCGACATTTCTACAAATATGTTTAAGTTGGCTTTAAACGGTTGTTTTCAAGCATGCTTTAGAATCTTTTACGCTCTTTCAAAATTGTAGGAAATCTTTTGATATGTTTAGAAAAACTTTCTTAATGTTCTCTTAAGGAAGTACCCTCGACACGTAGCAAGTCAGTTGAGAGAATGTTTAGATTTGTTATTGACTCACACGGCACAGTCATAAGTTTGGCAACGTCGCGTGTGAGCACGCGTGATTTTCGAAATTCGCGCAGAAACTAGAGCACGTGGAATGGATGCGAATTTGCTATACCTTTAGTTCACTGACGTCAGTCATACATTTACGGTATAAATAATTATTTTTCTATTCTTATAGGCTCTGAATTATACTTTTTGAAGCAGATATGGATTTCGGATAACATTCTAAATATGTCAAAATCATTTCAGAATCTTTTCATTTTCAATCTTCTTATATACTACAAAAAGTACGCCTTCTTATAAGACGACATGTTATTTCCAATCATTTCTTTCTCGACTACGAGGATCTGCAAGGCTCTAAAATTTCAACCAGAGCTTCAGCGCATTTAAAAATAAACTGTCATCCAAATATCAAACGATTCTCATTTGTAATTCTATTACCGAGGGTATTCCCTTAGAGGCCATTTTTCAAAATAAAAAATATTTTAAAATTTTCATACGAATATTAAGAATATTCTTTTTTTAAATCTTGTCAGGCCTTCTAAACCTTCTAATCTCTAAAGACTATTGAAAATTTTTTGTTTACTTCCGCAAGATTAAAAAAATTACCCTAAAATATATCTAGCTCTTCTTTAAAAATTTTAAAAATATTTTAAAATAATCTTTTAGAATTCATTTTATGAAAAAAAAACAATTATTTAAATTTTTTCTAGAAACCTAAAAAATTATTTTTCGTTCTCGTGAAACCATAGAAAATTCTTAGAATATCTTCAAAAGTTTTAATTATATTTGTATCGTTTCATAACTCTTAATCTCTTAAACTTACTCAATTTTCTTCTGAAATGATGTACAATGGCAAAATTTCAAAAATTTTCTCAAAAATCTTTTAGACACTATTTACAAATTTTAGCAAATAATGCAAATGTTCTATGATCTGTTTTTAATTTGCTCTCAGAATTCATTATAAGACAATCATTTCAAATTTTCCTCTGAACATTAAGAACTTTTTTTTTTAACTTCCTTGACACCCTGAAAAATAAAACCTGAGCTATTAGAAAATTTCCCAGAAATTAAAAAAAAAAACAATCTCTAAAAATCTTTCATATTTATTAAAAAGCTGTTAACTTTTTTTTGAATCATTCATAATAAATTTTTGTCCATACTTTAATTTTTCAAAAATGAAAGTTAAAAAGTAAAGAAAGTAAAGTAAGAAAGTTCACAAATTATTTATTTTGAAATTTTAATACACAAAGTTGATGCTGCAGAAAATTCATAAATCAAAAATGTTACTCATTTGAGTCAAAATACCCTCCTCCACCCGCATTACAGACCGTAACAAAACACGAGCCCCCTCCTCCCTTTGTGATGGCTTATTATTTTTGTTAAAAAACACTAATGATAATTGTTGTAAGCGCAATAAAACAATTTTGTACAATAATTACTCAATTAAAAGTTAGATTAGCGTCAGGAAAACATTGGAGCTACAACTTCATATAAAATTCCGCGCTGATTTGTCGCGCATAAAGCGTAAAAGTAAAATATTGTATTTGTCTGCTTTTATAACCTTACATAATTGATGTTTTGTTGTGCCGCTTTGCTGAAAAGATTTCAGGTATATAAGAAATGAAATTATAAAGAATTCAAATACAAAATCAAGCTCAATTTTCTCACCTTTAACTGTTTAAGACTAGAAATATAATTAAATACTCTTGCAATTGAGGTTCATCTAGCAGTTTTAAAAGTTACACTATAAATCAATGAAATATGGTATATTTTTGTCAATTAATTTACAGATTTGGAGTTTTCAAGATTTAAAATCCGCGCGCCAATCTGTCAGGCGAAAGCTTAAAAGCAAAATGGTTCTGTAGCCTATCATTGGATTTTTTCAGTCTCGCCACTTTTGCAGCAAATGCCTCACATTATCCAACAGCAAAGTGCTATATTTTGCCAAGAAATGTATTATTTGCTTCAAAAAAATGCAAAAAAATTTTTCTTATACCATCATTGCCATCGTAGGGCTGACAATTAACCAATTACCCAGAGACATCCATTGAAAATGGGAAAATATAAAGTAGAACTCCGATAAATATTTGCAAATGTCAATTTCTATTTACTTTGACGGCATTCAGTAGAAAATCATTATTTTATAAAACATTGTTCAAGCTGAGAGGCGTGTGCATTTGATAATTGTATATGCTTTCAATTCTATAGAGTGGAAAAAGCAATGTGTCTCACAATTAAGCCAGTACTGTGTCTGACAACCAATACATGACGCCATTTTCAGAATGACAAAAAATGTTAAACCGTATATTAGCATAATGCAACATTGCATTACAAGATATGAGAAAAACTCTAAATTTTAATGCATATCACTCACCTTTTTAAATTAATTTACTCGAAAAAATGGTACTTCCAAAACTAATAAATGGTTCCAAACTAATAAACCACCCCTGAAGGGAGTACCCTATTTTTATTTCTATGTGGTGCATGACATTTTGATTAATTCCCGGACTGGAAGCCTAAACCTTGTAGTTCTGAAATTTGGTTGGGTTATATGTACGGACTAAAGCGACTTTATTTCCTTTGTTTCTTTTTTGAAGATTTAAAAATCTAGAGGCTTTATTCAAAAACACTTGAAAATAATTCTAAACACAACTTGTATTTCCTTAAAAACTACCGCCTATCTCCACAATAGCGGAGGAGATGACACTCAACATGACCCATTCTCATTCTAAACTTCTTTGGTAATTCATTTCCTTATATCACTAAGCACCTCACACTACACTGTTGATGGACTGTGATCTTTTCAATGGTTCTGAAACTGCGCTGGTACTAGATATATGGTTGGGGATCTTGAGGGTGGGAAGGCTGCACGATCCTAAGCGGGCTGTAGTACTTGTTTAGGCATTCTGATCCCTGGGCTAGTTGAAGCGTTATTAGGAATTTTTGACTCAGGATTAGTTCTGCATGAACCACTTAGTTTTTGGTAATGTGATGATGATGCCCTTTCCTCAGGTATATGTAGTGTTATCCCCGAAGGGATATGGTGTTCTTGTTATCAGCAAGAGTGTTCGGCACTGTCGTTCTGTTCACCTCCCGTGATCGGGTATTTCTTGCCTGATTTCCATGGCGGTTGTCCCCTTTGCGTAGGGAACATTGACGACAGAGGCACGGACATTCCGAACAAGCAATGACTAGTTTAGCGTAGCAGAAGTAGGTCAGCATGCCGATGACTGTCAGTCCGAGCCCTACATACGTACCGTGAATCAATAGCGACTCTTTCGTTTCACTTTGTTGTACACTTAGGTCGTTTAGTTGTTGCTTAATCTGACGAAGAGCCTGGTAATTTGCTTTGTAGCTAGTGAACTTGGGCGCGCCGGAATATTTGCTCCGGTAAGTTTCGTGTCTCGTGGGTAAGTTGTGCAATTTTATGGACAGGATTGAGACGTTCAGGTGAATTAAATGCTCGTACACGGCAATGGTTTTACCCTTAGTTGGTCCTACTCCCTGAACGGTGAGTTGTGAAGTCCTCATCTTGCATTCTGAAGCTATTTAGATTAGTCCAATTCCTTTGAAGGTAATTTGCTCGTCGGGTCTAGCAGGGCATATTAGATCGGTCGTTAGACGCCCTTATGTTGAGTAGATCCAGCCATTGAGTGATGAAAGATCCTTCCAATAGTGTTGTTCGTTAGAAGACACCATGACATTGCATAGTACAAACGCTGACAATTTCGAAATAAGTAGTAGTCCAGATTCACAGATTCTGGTCCAGGTACGGGAAACACAGCTTCAGAAGCATGATCTTGTATGTCTCTGAAGATAGGTTGGATCTGTGTTGACGTTAATAATGATGGGTGGAGATGTTCCTTGCGCGTCATATGAATGACATCGAGACTTTGATCAGCTAATCGCGGATATTCATCCACTCCAAATTCGATAGCGTGAAGTAATTTGGTTAATGCGTAAGTGCGATTCAATGTTGTGAGGGATGTAGGAATAGTATTGATAGATCCAATAGCACGCACAAGTTGCGCCTTCAGTTGTGGTTGCTGAGCCCGGTGTCCTTCTGCCACTTGATGGATTTCTTTTCATTGAGACCTTATGAGATGCGTCTGTTTTCCCACGAGGTGCGATAAATTGGCCTGAGCTATGTTGAGATTATTTATTTCAGAGTCCATTGCCCGTCCGTCATCGTATGTTAGAAGTCCAGTCAGCAGGCCGGTGATTTTGCCCTCCTGAAGGAAGTGTGCTGATTACTATCTTCCATTCCCTTACTGTTGGCTACTGGAGTTGAACTCCAGTACCTCATGTCGAGGTGTCTATGTAAGGATTCTAGAAACGCGTTAACTCTAGCGGGAAGGGGATCGTCGACGTTAGTGCATGGATCCATTTTTGCTATGTGAGTAATAATTCTTCGTCATCCTCTCCTTCCGACACTGCCGTACGCTCTATTCGATGTGCGTTATCTTGGTGGACTTCGTCAAGTCCTTCTTTGTCCCAGAAGTAGGATTGATGAGCTTCTAATGATTCGCAAAATTTGGATATGGATCGTTGAATTTCCGTCCCTTTAATAATAGATTTGGACGGTGTCATTGCTCTGCTCGTCATAGCAGTCCTCACTATCGTCACTGTCTTCGCTGCTCTCGACGGAGGGCTGACATAAACTATAGAGTCTCCTTGGCCAGTAGGAATAATAACATTGTATTCCTTTTGAAAAGTGCTAGAGTCTACGGCATGATTGTCTTGGGCAACATTGCTTCTGTTGATTCCCATTTGCGCTAGGTAATGAGCCATCTCGTTTCCTTCTATCCCTTGATGACCGAGGACGTGGTTCCATATCACATCAAAGGTCTCTAGTGCCTTTCTTAGTTCATCGAACCATTTAGTATAACTGTCGATAAGAAACTTTGGGTCCGTGTTTATTCGCAGTTTGTTAATGCCGTTTTCAATTGCTTTTATAGCAGCTACTGTGGCGGCTTGGATTTCTCTAGCGTTGTTTGTTTGTCCCCCAGTAGCGGGCTGAGATACATTGCACGGATGAGCGTGGCCGAACTACACGCCTATTCCGCATTCTGCTTCTCCTTTTCTGTTGTAAATGCACGCTCCGTCTACATATACATCCGTAGTTTTATCACATAAACTTGAAAAGGAGGAGACGAGTAGAGTTTGGGGTGCACTTTGAGGGGTGTGATCTTCCTCAGGCATTAACACATTATAGTCAAGACTAGGGAGAACACTATGTTTCTTCCAGTATATTGGGGGGTCTGACTTTGCGCTACCTTCACTTGCGGAAGACTCATCATCGACTGATGAAGATTAAAGGGCATGTGTGGGAGCCTTGAAATTAGTCACTTTTCTCCTTCGTTGCTTCAGTCTACCGGCTATACTACTCTGATTGACTTCCTTAATCATTAAATGGGGCGTGGGGGGGGGGGGGTTGTAAGATTGATCTAAATCTTCTTTTTCAGTGACCTTAGCCATGCATTTCTTGATTTCGATGGCATAGGTGCCTTCCTTCCGAGACCTGCAGGTAGTCATGTCGGCTAACGTGGTTTGGGCGTCATCTCCTCCATTGACCTTGTTGGGTTTACTTGGAGGGGCCGAATGTTTTGAGGCATTTCGTTCTGGGCCATTAGTAGTGTGGAATAGCGTGGAGGCGGAATCATCAGAATCGGTGAATTCCTCAGTCTCCGTTGACACTTCGCCCTCGTCAAGTCCGATGGGGCTTCCAGATAAGGCCTCTACTCCCCTATTCAACTTTCCCTTCTTGTCCAAATAAATATGAACGGAAATTCGTTACACCGTATAACACGGCCAGACATTCTTCGTCGGTAGTCAGTTTAAAGGTTTTGTTAAAATCGTGATACTGTAAAAAAGGTTCGAGGCAGAGGTAAGTGCGTAGCTTGCGGAATCTTCGCCTTTGTTCAGAACCCCATATGAATTTGGCGTCTTTCTTCAGCAAGTCTGCTAAAGGTTTTACTAATTTTGCGTAGTTTTGAATAAATCCCCGGTAGTGTTCTGATAGTCCCAGGAATTGTCTGATCGCCTTAGCGGTTCTGGGCTCAGGAAAATTCCTTATAACGGCAATTTTTTCTGGGTTAGGTCTCACTTTATCGCTGCTGATGATGTGTCCTAAGTATGCAATTTCGGGGCCATGGAAATCGCATTTCTCTGGTTGCAATCTAAGATTTTCTTCCCTTCGCCTTTTGTAAAGTCTCCGAAATCTTTTTTCATGTTTCTCTAGAGTTTCCGAATAGATTACGATATCATCCAGAAACATAAATCTTCCGTACCGAGCATTCACTTTAGGACTGTGTCCATAAGGCGCTGCGAGGTTGCAGAAGCATTTTTTATACCCATGGGCATTCGTAGGTATTCGAAATATCCTCTTCGTGTAGAAAATGCGGTTTTAGCCACATCGTCCGTGTGAGTTTCGATTTGATATCCACTCACCAGATTGAATACTGTAAAGAAGTGCGCTCGCCCTAACTGGTCTAGTATTTCGGTAACATTAGGTAAGGGATGGGCGTCACCGATTACCTTTTTGTTAAGGACTCTGTAGTCTATACAAACCCGATATTTTCTTACCCCTGAAGCGTCCATATTTTTGGGAACTATCATCAGTATCGCATTATAGGGTGATTGCGAAGGGAAGATAACACCGCCCTTCAGCTGCTTTTCAATTTGAAGGCCAATTTGCTCGAGTGCATCTTGGGGATGGCGATATGGCTTTCTCGATAGCACCATCGGAATTCGATAGCACCATCATCACTTCTTCGATAGCACCATCGGATCCATTTTTGGAATTCGATATTGGATTTTGTTGATGATGTTCGAAATTTCCCCGAGAATATGGAAGACATCAGCGAAATCATTCACCTAACCTTTCACGAGTTCTCTCTCCTCATCATTAAGATGAGCGGTGTGTAGGACTTCAGCAACACGTTCAATGAGCAGGGCTTATTTGCGTCTAGAATGTCGTTACCAAGAAAATATTCGATATCTGAACTGCATGAATCTTCCCCAAGAAACTCGCAGTATTCAAAAGGAATTATATCCTGTGGTGGTACAGTCTTGATTAGCAACCGGTATTTCCACTGGTTATTTTGTCCGCGCTCCGATTTTTAGGATTCGATTGAAGGGTTTAATTTCCTTCCTTAGGTCCCTTTTAGCTCCCATAGATTCCAGGTCAACGAATGGTATAGGCTTTATGGAGTCGGATATCACAACAATACTTGCGTCAAAACAATACTTGCGCTTGTTCCTCCTCCAGGTATGGGCGGCCTATGATGCCGTCAGCCGATATAGGAAAGGTGTCTTCTACTACGTGGAAGTTGCACCGAGGTAAAAGTTTCGACTAAATTAGTTGTCATACCAGAAATTCTAATAGGATCATATTCTACGATTAGCATATCTTGTAAAGCTCGAAGTTTTAGTAGATGGTGAGTCTTCTTTTTCTCATGGTCCTTCAGGAACTGTAGTGACCATGGACGCTCTTTGGGACTTGAACTTGCTGTCGCGTCCATACGTCGGGTCTCCTTGTAGTTTGAAGAAGGCTTAGGTGAAATGGGCCTAGACAATTTCGAGGGGTCTAGAGCCTGTCCGCTAATACCTGTTAGTCCCTTTGTGTTATCCTGGAGGAAGGCTTGAGGGGGGAATAAGTTAGTGGATATGGGTAACCGTAGCCTGGATAGAATGGATTTTGAAACGGGTAAGCAGGTGAATATGGAGGGTTGTAGGTTGGATGCGTCGGGGTGTAGAAGGGGTATTGAATTGGTAGATTTGGGCTACCATGTGGAACGTTTGTCGCACTATTTATTCTCTCCGTTAATCTTAGGGAAACAGTTTTTCCTTCCTTATCTTAATTCACGAAAATAACTTTCTCGGTATGCAAGAATTTAAAAAGTTTAAAACATTATCGGGAAATATGGAGGGCGAGCTTGGGTTTTATCTTTTTAATATAGAGACCCACCGGATCTTAAATCCTACCGAGTGTAAGTGGCGTGGATCAAAAATAAAGTCGAAAGTACGTTATGTAAAAATTGAAGGTTCCTGAAGAGAAAAGGCACAATCTGATCGCAATACATAGACAATATCTTTGGAAAGCTCTTACTGTGACCTTTTGCACGCAGGACGTTTATAAACCTTCGCTGCGTACGTCATGCATTTTATTAAGATCGTCGCGCAAATTTTGCTCTCTAAACATCTGTTTGATAAATCATTAAAGTTGCAAGGTCATTCTTCTTGAAATCCGCTATCACTCTCTTTCCTCGCATCTTTAGCTTGCAACGAAAATGGGAACCTGCGTATCCGACTGTTCTCGTAATCTATCTCTCACAAAGGTTTTAAATAGCCGTTCCTTTCCCTTTCGGCGATTTTTTTTCAGATTTCCTCCTCGATGTCTACTTTGTTATCAGAGGGACCTCGGAGTACAGGGATATCCGCGGTAATTTCTACTTCGTCTTCGGAGGAAACCGTGATTAACTCTGTTTTTGACTCTAGGTTACCACTCTGAAATCTTTTCCGATCCAACTCTTGTTGGGCGTTGTTAAGAAGGGTATTGAAGACACAATCAAACTTGTGGGGACCCTCGATTTCCGTGAAGATATTTTCTTTCCTTTTGGGTGGAGGGTTTACGAATCGTATATTTATAGGTACGCTAACTATTTCCCCTGACGATTGTACTACCTCTTCAATTTCATGTATAATTAACTTGCCCGCTAGAAAGTTTTCAGCAATTAGCTGCTGTTGAATCTTTTCTTGGTGGTTTTTAACCTGTCTTCCGAGATCAAACTTCATTCGACGTTGGCGCACTAGGATAAACCCTAATCACCGCCCCGGAATGCGGGAGAAAATATATTAATTCCGGTAGGGGTCCGCCTTCCGGGCGCAGCCTTTACATCTAAAGCGAAGGGAGGCATCCGTGAGGCGTGACTCTGGGGTACTTCTGATTCTATGACATAAACGTAGAATCAGTCACACGGAATAATAACACTAGTCCAATTGAACTCTTTGATTCTTAAATTGAAATTGTTAATCAGGAAATCATGCAGGGGCTGGCCCATAGGCTTGCCACCTGTATCTTAGGGGAGTTTCGATTGGCTGTTAGGCTTGTCTATTCTCCTTGTATTTTCAATTAATTATTTTAATTTAACAAAATTATTTTAATTATACAGTTGTTCCCGAATGTTATCAAATGAATAAGAATCAAGAACGCTCCTGTAGTCCTGAATTGGAAGTCAATTAGTTTAATTTCACTACAAAATCAATTAAATCCCTTGAAAACATTCTAGTTCTGGCCCTTAGGCTTACATCTTGAATCATTGGAGCGATTTCGACTGGCCGTTAGGCTTGTCTAGACTCCTTGTATTTAAAGTGGATAAAATTAATTTTGAATGGCCTAAATAAATCATGAAATATTTTCCAATCTTATTTTGCAAATAAAATGAGAAAAGTTTCTTTACGGTTATTTATTAGCCCGAACTAATTTTTCTACTTAATTCAAAGTCAATGAATTCCCTTGAAAACATTCAAGTGCTGGCCCTTAGGCTTGCATCTTGAACCTTTGGGGAGCTTTCGACTGGCCGTTAGGCTTATCTAGACTCTCTGTATTTAAAGTGGATTATATTAATTTTGGACGGCCATAATAACTAATGAAATATTTTCCAATTTTATTTTGCAAATAGAGTGAGAAAAGTTTCCTTTCGGTCATTTATAAACCCGAACTAATTTTTCTACTAAATTCAAAATCAATTAAATCCCTTGAAAACATTCTAGTGCTGGCCCTTAGGCTTGCATCTTGAACCTTTGGGGAGCTTTCGACTGGCCGTTAGGCTTGTCTAGGCTTCCTATATTTGAAGTGGATTATATTAATTTTTGATGGCCATAATGACTGATTAAATATTTTCCAATTTTATTTTGCAAATAAAATGAGAAAAGTTTCTTCTGGGTTATTTATACACCCGAACTAATTTTTCTCCTAAATTCAAAATCAATTAAATCCATTCAAAATATTCAAGTTCGGGCCCTTAGGCTTGCATCTTGAACCTTCTGGTGAGCTTTCAACTGGCCGTTCAGCTTGCCCAGAATCCCAGTATTTAAAGTGGATTAAACTGGTTTTGAGTTGCTATAATAACCAAACAATTTTCTCAGGTTTTATTTCATTAACAAAACAAGAGAACTCATTTCAGTTATTATATAACCTAAGCATTCATGTAAACAGCGGTGAGCGGCACCAATTTTTTTACCACAACTTTATTTTAATTGGTTTAAAGAAGACAAAATGACCTAGAAAAAGAGGGATCAAAAATATATTATCCCACCGCTGCCACGAAGTTTGTTACGAACGAGCGAATTGGATACGGGGGTTGAGTTTCCCGCTAGGCTTCACCTCTTCTTTTCACTCGTTGCCGGAGCTTCCAAACTAATGAACCAGTCCTGAAGGGAGTGCCCTATTTTTATTTTTATGTGGTGCACGAAATTTTGATCTACTCCTGGACTGGGAGCCCTAACCCTTGTAGTTCTGAAATTTGGTTGGGTTATACAGGGTGGACAAGCTGGGGCTTACATAAACGGCGAAGATGAATGCTACCCCTAAAATTGCTCTTCTAGATTTATTACTGATACACTCCTATTACCAACGAGTCTTTAATTTATTTTAGTGGTTGATCAAACCAAATTTTGAGATGAGGTCCAGAGAAAAAATTGTCGAAAATAAAAAAATCCCACAAAACTTTATTAAATAAAATTTGGGCTTATTAAATTTCTTCGAGATTTTTTTTTTATACGCCGATACCGTTAAAATTACTTTAAATTGATTTTAAGTGCTGATAAAATGCCAATTTGCAAATGAGGTCCAGACATAGCACCTTCGAAAATAGAATAATTTAAAAAAATTGGAATTTAAAGATCGGCCTAAAATTTTTCTTATAGATTTATTACTGATACAACCATATCAAAAACAAGTGTTTAATTTATTTTATTGGCTAATAAAACCAAATTTTGGGGCGAGGTCCAGAGAAAAAGTTTCGAAAATAAAAAAAATTCCTAAAAACTTTAATCAATAAAATTTGGGTTTATTAAATTACTTCGACTTTTTTCTGATACACCAATACGATCAAAATTACCTAAAATTGACTTTAGGTGCTAATCAAAGGTCATTTTGAAATCAGATGCAGACATAGCAAGATCGAAAATAGAATAAATTTAAATATCGGCCGAAAATTTGTCTTATAGACTTATTGCTGATACAATCCTATCACCAACAAGTCTTTTATTTATTTTAGTGGTTGATCAAACCAAATTTTGGGACGAGGTCCAGAGAAAACGTTTTCGAAGATAAAAAATCCTTAAAAACTATAATAATTAAAATTCGGGCTTGTTAAATTACTTAAAATTTTTTTTTCATTCTACGATACAATCAAAATCACTTAAAATTGATTTCAGGTGTTGAAGAAATGCCAATTTGGAATTCATATCCAGACATAGCAATGTCGAAAATAGAATAAATTTAAATACCGCCCTAAAATTTCTCTTATAGATTTATTACTGATACAATCCTATCACCAACGAGCGTTTAATTTATTTTAGTGGTTGATTAAACCAAATTTTGGGAAGAGGTCCAGAGAAAGCATTTTCGAAAATAAAAAAAAATCCCTATAAATTTTATTAAATAAAATTTGGGCTTTTTAAATTACTTCGAAATTTTTTTGATACAACGATACCATCAAAATTACTTAAAATTGATTTTAGGTGCTAATCGAAGGCAAATTTGGAAATCTGATAAAGATATAGCAAGTTCTAATAGTAGATAGGTAGGGGGAGTTCTGGACCACTTTTTCCGTATGAATAGCAAACTTGCGGCTAGAGTGCAGATGGCTGTAAGATTGGTAAGATCCTTGTGCTGACTTACGAATCACAGTTTTGAACGATCCACACTATCGATATTGGAAATCAATACTTAAAAATCATTGGAATGGAACTTTTCATCCCCAAAAATATGGAATATATGATAAATGATATCGCAATATTAGGTTTTGTAATACCTGCTATCCCCGGAATTTAAGTTTTTTACCGTAAAGTAATATGTATTAAATGTTTTATCGCAATCGTACATCATTGAAAATTTCCAAGATCTACAACCACTCTCGTGATATTATAACAATTCTCGGTAAACAAAATTCCATTCTCATTACGTCATCGTTGATTCCTGGGATCCTTATCTATGTGAACTAAATTAATTAAACGTTCTCCTTTGATATTTGCCGAAATGGGTGTCATATTTTAATTGATGTTAAACAATTCTCGGTAAACAAAATTCCATTCTGGTGACGTTATCGTCGATTCCTGGAATCCTTATCTATGTGAACTAAATTAATTAAACGTTCTCCTTTGATATTTTCCGACATGGGTGTCATATTTTATATGATGTTAAACAATTCTCGGTAAACAAAATTCCATTCTGATGACGTCATCGTCGATTCCTGGAATTCTTATCGACAGTGTTGCCATATTTCATCAATCTTGGCACCATATAAGTAGTGCATTCTCTGTTTTTTGTCACTTCTTCAACTTTCATTGAAATTCCTGATTTTATACAGAGAAAAAAGCTGTAGTTAATATTAAAAATAAAGGCTCGTATTGTTTTTTCTGGTCAATAATGGCAGCTCTTCATGCTGCTGAAACTCATTCTGATCAAATTACTTCTTATCCTAAGCTTGATGGTTCAGAACTCAAATATAACGAAATCAAGTTTCCAATTACTCTTGAGGATATTCCAAAATTTGAGAAAATGAACGTTTCACGTATCAACGTGTACGGATTAGAGTCTGCTCAATACAGTAAGAAAGAGGAAATTTTTCCAGTTTTTATAAGCCAGGGAAAATCTAAAAAAGCTAGTATTCACCTTGTTTTGATTGGAAATACTAACTTTGATTCAGATGTAGAAGTTTATCATTTTGCTTTAATCAAAAATCTATCTAGACTAGTGAAATCACACATAAAAAAGCGAATTGCTCCACTTATTTTTGTGACAGGTGTTTGTGTCACTTTAAACTTGATAAATCTCTTGAAAAACATAGAATTGATTGTGGCAATCTGAATAATAATTGCACACTAATACTCCCCACAGAAGAGGAAAACATTTTGAAATTTAAAAATTATAAATACAACGAGAGGGTTCAATTTGCAGTATATGCTGACATAGAGTGTTTGTTAGAGCCATTTGTCAATACGCATGGAAATGCTTATCAGAAACATATACCTACAAGTGTTGCTTATTACACAAAATGCAGTTTTGACGATTCACAATCTGAACCTCAAGTTTATCGTGGAAAGGACTGCATCACGTGGTTTGTCCTTGAGTTGAAAAAGATAGCTGAGAAAGTAGATTCTTATTTTAAAAATCCAGTTCCAATGGAGCTCTTAACGTAAATTACCAAGACTCACATGTAATTCCTATAGTATTTCATAATTTATCTGTCTACGACTCTCACTCTTTCATCAAAGAATTGGCTACAAGCATTGAGTGTGATATCTCTTTATTACCTATCAACAAGGAAAAATATATATCCTTAACGAAAAGGGTGCAAAACACATAAGTTAAACTCAGATTCATAGACTCTTTTCGATTTATGCCAAGTAGCCTCTCTAAATTAGCTTCAAATCTTAGCAATGATGAAAAATTGATTGAAAGAAAATATTCAAAAAATAATGATGAATTTGAATTATTAACAAGAAAAGGTGTATTTCCATACGATTATGTTGATAATTGGCAGAAATTAGATGAAGATTGTCTGCCAGCAAAAGAGGAATTTTATTCTAAATTAAATGATGAGGGTATTTCAGATGAAGATTTTAATCATGCGTGCAAGGTGTGGGAAAAATTTAACTTAAAAACGTTAGGAGAATATTCGGATTCATACTTGAAAAATGATGTTTTTCTCTTGGCGGACATTTTTGAAAGTTTTAGATGTCGCTGCAATGAAACTTATAATTTGGATCCATTACACTACTATACAGCACCAGGGCTTTCCTTCGATGCTATGTTAAAGTATACTAGAATTGAACTCGACCTATTAACGTATGTAGAAATGTTATTACTTGTTGAAGAAACAATAAGAGGTGGTGTGTCTCAGTGCTCCAATAGGTATGCGAAAGCAAATAATAGATTCATGGGGTCGAATTTTGATGAAAATGTACCTGAGTCCTATATCACTTATTTCGATATAAAAAATACGGTAAAGCTATGAGCCAATCTTTACCCTATAGGAATTTTAAATGGTTCACTGATTTTCAAAACGAACCAAATCTATTCAACATTTCCGATGATTCAGAAACAGGTTATATTCTTGAAGTAGATTTAGAATATCCTGAAGAACTCCATGATTTGCATAAAGACCTACCATTATGTCCAGAACATTTTGTACCTCCTATTCCAACATCTAAAATCCCGAAACTAATTACCAATTTGAAATCAAAGACGAATTACGTTCTCCATTATCAAAACTTAATACAGTATATAAAATTTGGAATAAAGCTTGTTAAAATTTATCGAGTTTTAGAATTCAAGCAAAAGCCATGGCTAAAAGCCTATATTGATTTCAATACTGATTTGCGAAGGAAGACAAAAAATGAATTTGAAAAAAATTTCTTCAAACTCATGAACAACTCTGTCTTCGGAAAGACGATGGAGAACCCAAGGAAGCACAAATATGTTAAGTTAGTGACAAAGTGGGAGGAAAGATTGGGTGCAAAAGCTCTGTTTGCCAAACCAAACTTTCATAGCTGCACTATATTTGGTGAGGACATGGTGATCATTGAAATGAGTACAACCAAAATTAAATTCAATAAGCCCATCTATATAGGCTTCACAGTTCTAGACATATCGATGATAATGATTCACGACTTTCATTATAATTACATGAAGTACACATTTGGTGACAAGACAAAATTATTCTACACCGACACAGACAGCTTGATTTACCACACTACAGAACCAAAATTTTATGAGTATATTAAAAAAGATTCCAATAAATTTGACACCTCAGACTATCCACCAAATAATACGTACGAAATTGAATTACTAAACAAAAAAGTCTTGGGACTCATGAAGGACGAATGTAACGGGAAAATTGTAACTGAATTTGTGGGACTAAGGTCCAAATTGTATTCTTATAAAGTTTTGGGTGAAGAAGGGGAGAAAAAGAAAGCCAAAGGGATTATAGGGTCCACTTTGAGGACAATCACGTTTGAGGACTATAGGCAAACTTTGCTACATTATCAAACTCTTACTCGACCTCAACGGTTAATTCGAAGCCGTAAACATGAAGTTCACTCAAATGAGCAAAACAAGATCACGCTCAGCTGGCGAGATGATAAGAGGATGCTGCTTCCCCATAAAACCGATACACTTCCATGGGGCTACAAAATCCAATCACAGGAGGCAATGGATGTTGATAAAAATTAATATTCATTTTCCAAGAAAAAAAAAGAATTCAATTCTCAAAGGAGAGTTGAAATTATGTACAGTGATTCTAAACAAAAACTTGTCTGTATGCGTAGAAACAAGCGAGGTGATTAATGTGACGAGTGATGTTGATATATGAGTCGGCGAGTGAGAAAGATAGAGACCTAGCACTAGTGTATAACCTTCGATGTGGATGATATAGTCTATAATCTACATATTGCTGTAAATAATATATATATATATGATTGGAAATAGCAGCAAAAGAAGTATATATGTAAATTGGAAGAAGAAGAAATGGAAAAACTGTAAAATTGTTTGTAAAATACAAGTTATTGTGAATAAAAGAAAATCAATCGAATCTAAATTGTTCTTTTTTATTTAATGCAACCTGAAAATAACATTTTTAAAAAAAAAAATTTACTTCTAATTGAAAAATTAGATGCTAATCATTTTCCTAAATTGATGTAGCTATGGGATACAACCTGATCCAGCAGATCGAATATACCAATGTCAATGATGTTCACCAACCAATCATTCGTGTATCTACTATTCGCACTTATTATTATTGTAGGGACAAGGAACTCTGAAAAAACAACATAGTTTTTCTTTTTCATTTAAAATTATTTTTTATTTATAATAGAAAAAACCAGTACATTACACTTAAAAATAAATAGATTATAATTAATTATATGTATGCAACTAAGCTATTACTACTCGGTTACAGTAGATTTTATATCAACTTTTTCACCACACCACTTATTGGTTTATACTCAAGTATACGATCATCCAAAATTAAGCAATATGCTGTTGTTTGAGCGGGAAAATTTTCACTAGTTTGAAATTCCAATCTAACGTCAACTGGTCCCTATTTCAAGGACTCAGTTTGCTTAGAACAGTCAATTACTACTACTGGTACATACTTTATAAATTCTCCTCTCGACAGCAATGGTTGCGGTTCTTTACCATAGTAATTAGCTTGAAAGTTCGTATACATTTCATAAAGAAGAGCATACCTATTTCGATTAATATCAAGATTCAAATTACTATAATGATAGCACTGATCATTTAAAAGTATTTTTACATTAGTCAAATTGCAATGATCAAAGTTGATAGAGCTTCTAATAGTATTATTTTTTCTGTTTGTTTGAAATCCAAGTACAACAAATCTTGGTTTCTCCAATTGTGTTGATGTTTTTAAAGTTCAAACATGGTTTGAAGTAGTTGGAAGTAGAGGATATTCATACAGTTCCCAAGTTCGAAAACTTATTGGAATAGATGGATCCTTTTCAATATATTTTAGTAACTGAAATTTGCGTGAATCTGACAATCTAACACTAGGCAATAACCACTCTATTTTATTAATTTCAATTTTATATTGCTCAACGGCGGCTGCTTGCAAAATGGCATTTGCATCACTTTCTGATCATGTCAAAATAAGTTCATGTTTACAATTGACAATGATTTTTTGATAATCATCAGCAAAACCAAATATCATGCTAAGAGGTATGGCTACATCAAAGTAACCAGTGGCGATCGTTAGTGATTGATTATTATCATTTATTTTAAGCCAGCCAGTATTCTGTATGTAACGTGATTGTCCGGGATTTTGAGATACATAATTTTTCATGAGACTAGTGAGACCAACATTCTTATTTCTATCAATTTCCATTGCATTGATTTCATATCTTGCTTCTTCAAACAAATGACAGATGGCATTAGAAACTAAAATTGTGTTTGTTACTGGTGCTCCATCAGTTCTTATGATTCTGCCGTGTACGTGTAGTAAACCTTTCCTCGGCAGGAGACAATGATCTTGATTCTGAACAGAAATTATAATCTCATCACTATTATTGAAGCTTGATGAAGCATATGACTGGTGTGCATGCACTTCACAATGAGCGATAGATTGGTCGAAAATAATGGGAGTTTCAATATTTAAAATTTACCCCTCCATGACAAACAATTAAACGTCGATATACAAAAGAACAGATACAAGCACAAAAAATCTTGATCTTTTTATTCTCTTCTTTTTGCGAGTGGTTTGACCTCGAAACCCAGCCTTTTCAGCAGCAGTACGTTTTGAGGTGTTATCCCTTTAACTGTCTGTTGTCGACTGATGCTCTTGCTCTATGGTACTAAAGTATTATAGCTGAATCCGATCTTTTTATTGAAAACAATACCCATTATCGTGAAGACTTGATGTGCAGTCTGAGCATTATAATTTCTCCACGAAAATTAACCAAATGTCCATCTTGATCAACTATACGTAGCTGTATGTGATCTATTGTCTTGATAGCGATCGGCAAGTAAATAATGTGCGATAAGACTTTCACTATCTTATATCCTGGCAGTACAACGGGGAAAAATTCATGAATAGTGTGCACTTTTTAACCATTGATGTACGCTCCTGTAGTTATGTTACATTTAACTCTGAGAGCATTTATTTTAATGATAGATACTGGTTGGTCAGATCCATGATGTTTATTAGGTTCCAATATTCTTGGTGTAAATCCCAATAAACTTGCAATTGAGTCTGACTTTTCAAAATCTATATCTCGATTGCAATATATTTCACTTCGTAATGTATTATTATTAGGTTTAATATAAATTTCAAGGCCCTTTTTTACTAAAACATTCTGTAGATACCGATGTACTCGTATATCACCTATTTCATAACTTCCTGTAGGTATTTCAATTATTTCTTTACCCACGTAGAATTTATTTTGACCAATGTCTACATTGGGAATTGAGTTGAAAATTAGAAATTTCACAAGACCAAGAGCGTAATTTTTGTGTGGAGACAACTCAATTGGAGGAAAATACTGATTTTCTAGGATCGAAGAAGTGGCCGATAATGTTAACGTCAATGAATTATCCATGATGACGGCTAGTCTCTGACTGGCTTGAAATCGTTAGCCTCTACATCTATATAGATTATAAATACTTTGAGATTTTAATTGATTGCATAAAAATGTAAGGCATAAATGTCCATTTACAAATATATCATAATTTTGATAACTTTCATGATTATATTTTACGCTACCAACACTGAGATACTTAAAGAGATCCAAAGGTGGCCTAAGGTTAACAAAGCTATAAAAATAAATTATTTTACTGTTAAACTTTTTATACGCAACCCAATGAGTACCTAGATTGTTTTTATCATCAAGGTTAAGAATAGCACTTTCACATTTACGTGGCCCACAATTTGGTAATCTATTACGCATAAAAACACCTCTAAAATGTTTAATTTGTAAAGTTTTTGCGAATTTAAGTAAATCTGCATTAGTTAATGCTCGGTGAAGTAGCGTCACTTTAAGTTTTTTGATTTGCACTTAAGGCCCCCTCCTTGATTATATGGCTTTAGATGAAGTCCTAATCCTCCTTTATATGGTTTCAAATAAAAACCTTTCCTCGCAGCAATGGCTTCCATTGCTTTATTATGACGTTTTCTTTCTTCAAGCTTTCGTTCTGCATCATTTGAATCATTAACAGCTTTAGTTGTCCCCGCAGCTTCACCAGCTAGCGCACCAGTAGCACTTAGACCGGCAAAGATGGGTATAAGAAAGGGTAGAAAGCCACCCAATTTTTTGGAAGTGGTAAAATTCAAGGTTTCTTTACATTTATTTTTCCACCAGTCTTTTTTACAGCTGCACGAGCACCGCCAAGACTAGATTTGATAACAGTTTGTGCATCATTACCTGGTATCATTGCTTTTTCAGCTGCTGTAACTATTTTTTTGAGTGTGGCGGTAGACTTTTTATTTTTGAGACCCATACCAAATTTTGATTTAATTTTCATTGCATTAGTTATTCCCCAAGCATCGAGCTTTTCACCAAAGCCTGCGTCCTGAGCAAGGACACGTTTCCAAGCTTTTTTAGCTAGTACGCTGTTAGCTGAGTTTCTAGCCTCTATATTTTCTCTATTTTGTGTAGGCTATATCGTGCTCCTTACAAGCAGCGTCAAGAGGATTGATTCCAGGATCATCCCGCACAATTCGTTTTGCCAATTTCGTGCCTGGTCCCCAGTACGGGTATCCAGGAATATGTAACTCTACAGGAAGATTATTAATAATTTTATTCAACAGACCTTTGCCACGTCTTGCCTCTTTCGAGAATCGCTTACGACTGACTGTAGTTCTGTCACCGTGAACGATCATAGCTGTTTGAGAGATACTTTCAGACTAAAGACTGAACCTACATAAACCTGACATTTATAGTTTTTCACTCAGTCATAGTCAAGATGCAGTTCGAAGCACAACCAATAAAGCTACCTATCTGTTACCAAGCAGTGAACGAGCAATATATAGTGGGACTTCCAAATGTGGAAAGACAAATGCTTAATTGGCTCTGTTAATACACCCAAATGGATTAGGATTTGAAAATGTTTATGTTTATTCGAAATCTTTAAATCAACCAAAATACAAATTTTTAGAAAAAGTTCTGAACTCAGTAGTTGGTGTTGAGTACTATCCTTTCAATGAGCATGATGATGTTGTAATGCCAAATGAAACTAATTCAAATTCAGTGTTTGTATTTGATGATGTAGCCTGTGAAAAGCAAGGTAATATACAAGCATTTTTTTCAATGGGTAGGCACAAGGATGTTGACTGTTTCTATTTGAGTCGGACATATGCTGGTATTCGGAAACATCTTATACGTGATAATGTTAATTTTCTTGTATTGTTTAAACAAGATGAGATGAATCTGAAGCATATATATGATGATCATGTGAATAGTGACATGCCTTATTCACAATTTAAAAAGGTGTTTAGCTTACTGGTATGATGATAACAATGGATTTTTTGTAATTGATAATAATAGAAATCTGAATCACGGTAGATATAGAATAGGTTTTGATTGTTTTATTAATCTGGAAAAGCAATAAATATGTATGTAATGACTACACAGAGACAGTAACACTTTGAACACTACGATATTAACATGTCTACACGCGAGGAGGGCTTTCATAAGCAAAAACATATTTTGCATGAAATTGCTCAAGCTAGTGAAGCGATTCGACGAAAGCACTTGAGAAAATAGTTAATGGTTTCAAAACTGTTAAAAGAATTGATCCAATCGGCAATGAAGCAAAGAATAAAATGAAAAATGAAATGAAAAGTGAATCTGAAGAAGAATTTCAGCAAGAGTTCCAAAATGAAGGTGTAGAGCAGAATGATCAAGATGATGATGAATCTGCATTCTTGTCAGCATACGATTCAGAGGCTTCAGAGGATTTAGAAACACCAGTTTCCTTTTCATCAAATGATATAGCAATTGATTATCTTCAAAAATTGGGGGAGAGAAGGAGAGATATAGATAATGTTTATGGTGTTCGAAAATTATCGAAAGACAGACTAATGATTGGAGATTCTTCGATAAGTTTCAATAAAAATCTTATTAATATAGGCACTGTAAGCTATCTAAAGGCTGTTGGTTTGCTTGAACTTTTGTATAAAAAAATACCAAGTAGTACTGTTATAAATAATGAATACCTTGAAAATTTTAAAAATATTGCAATTTCAACAAATTTGCATCGAAAACATTATAGAGTTGATGGGGATTTTCGTAATAATAAATCTTTCAAATATACAAATTTTATTAAAAAAACTAATTCCCCTTTAACCTTTGAAAACTAACAATAAACAAATTAAAAAGCGCTCTTCAGTGGGTAATTGTTTAATTCCAAACTATATGTTTGGTACAGAGGCTAATAAATTAGACTACATTTATTGGGATGATCCAAACGAATTAGTTGATAGATTGCGTTTACTGTTAGCATCTCAAGTAGCGGGAAATCCAAGTCACACAAATGAAATTATGTCAATTATTGAAGAATTACGAGAGGCTGGAATTATTTATTAATCAATTTTTTAAATTAATTTATCAATTTATTATTGATAATTCATATTTATTAATCAATTGGACGATATTTTGGTAATTTGCAAAATGAGTTTCGATGTGTTCGGACGTCATATTAAGCGAGCTAAGATGGCAAGCCGAGGTCCACCAGGAGTTGGATTCAAATTCACCACCGATGGGCATTATGATATCGGAAAGAAAAAGCTGTGCAATGTAGCTGATGCAAAAGATTTAGATAATGCAGTAAATTTAAATATGAGGTAACATGTGTTACAGCAAGAAATTCAGACTCTGCATGATATCATAGCTTCCTTGCGAACTGAAGTTGTTAACAATAACATGATGATTGAAACTCTAGAAACTTCATCATATAAAAGTTTAAATATTTTGAAAGTTGATGTGGATTCCATTTCAAAAAATGAATAACGAAAAGCTACAACTAGTGAAGGAGCTACATAGGCCTGCTAGAAGAAACTATCAACGTCGACACTTTGATATCCGTAGCATCAATGAGACTTGGCAAGCGGATCTTGTTGAAATGCAACCTTATACAAAAGAAATCAAAGGATAGAAGTACATTTTGACTATAATTGATATATTTTCCAAATTTTCTTGGGCTATTCCAGCTAAATCCAAGAAGGTTGAAGATGTAGCTATAGCTAATGAATCTATACTTGACAAAGGACACATACCGAAAAATTTAAATGTTGATAGAGGCAAAGAATTTTACAACTTACATTTTGAAAATCTTATGAATGATGCAATTTAGCTTACAGGGGAATTACAAATGGATAGATATTTTGAAAGATTTAGTTTCACCTTACAAAGATACTAGGCATCAGACTATTCGAATGAAACCAAAAGATGTTACTGAAGAAAATGAGAAACAATTGTTGTTTGATGTATACAAAAATTGCAGTGTAAAACATACAGTTGAGAAAGCGAAATTTAAAGTTGGAGATGATAAAGTGCGTATAAGTAAATTTAAGCATGTTTTTGAGAAAGGTTACACACCAAATTGGACAACTGAAACATTTACCCAAGCCATGTTAAGAATACTAAACCAGTGACATTTATGCTTAAGGATTATCAAGGTAAAGCTATTGCAGATAGTTTTTATGAACAAGAACTAGGTAAAGCTAGACATCCAGACATTTATCTGGTTGAAAAAGTACTGAAAAAGCGAGGAAATAGGCTATTTGTAAAATGATTAGGTTTCGATGACTCACACAATAGTTGGGTAGATAAGTCTAGCTTGTAAGTATCTTTTGTATTAATTTAAAGTTTTTTTCTTAATAAAGTTGATTATTTTCGGGTACATGTCTTTTTTACTTACACATCTACCTACCCGTACTCTAGTAAATGAAAAAAGGCGAATTTAGTTTAAATTATAATTTTATTTAGATATTTCTTACAAACAAAATACATGACATTTTTAATTTATAAAGCTACCATTCACGCATCTGAGTTCTGTTAATTTCTGAATCACTTCTTCACACACATTCTGACTATAAAAAGTCGTCATTTCAAGAAATAGAATTTCAAATCGTAGAAGATTGGCAAATATAAGTTTTTTCATTGTCCTACTTTTGTACGTTGAAACGGCATAACACTGAGATCCAGAAGATGCCAGTCGATACAAAGGCTGACTTCCTGAAGAACAGCAAACGTTGTTTCTTGCAGTACAAATGGATGATATTTTTGCGTTTCTTGAATTTTCTCCAAAGCAACTATATACTTTCCAAAAGATATAGTCATGTGTATATGGAAATTTCCACATTCGATGCATTGTTGCTTCTCTTTGCCATCAAAGAAGAGTGTCATGAGGATAAAGTAACTATTAAATAATTTCCACACTTCAAGACTTAGGGTTATACTTGCAAGAGGATGACTGGTCTGAAGTTTCACTGCTGAGGCGAGCTTTCCGTCTTTTTGAAATTCAGCACCAACAATAATTTGTTTTGTGAATTATGAATTCAGCTTGTATGTGGTCTCATGTAGCATTTGATTTTGTGGTGTATAAGTCATGATTAATATCACACTGAAGCTTGTCTCAGACTGAGCGATATTTGAAAAACTGCACGCACTTATACATTTGTCTCCACAAATTCAATGGAGTTGAAGTGTCCACCCAAATATACCATTTCAAGATGCTGATCTTTACAGGTTTTCTTCATTTGAATACACAAATTTTTATCCTCTTCAGTTTTGCCATTCTTTGAGGTAGGAAAACGGTGAATTTGTTTTCTATGATTACAAGCGTTCTCGTTCCATATCTTGCTTTAGCCTCCTTAATGTCCGTTATTTCATATCCCTTATTAACTTCTAGGTCTGTCAGCTTTTTTGTTGGAAGAAAATCTTCACTGCGAGCGGTTTTCTTTAATTTCAGGAAATCCATTCTTTTTTCTCCTCCTTCACTGCTTGTTATCTTCAAGATTCACACTTTTTAATTTCCTTGTTAGAATTTGTATATCGGTTCGCACTTGAATGGCTTGCTTTAGCTCTTGAATGTTCTTTAGGAATACGTTTAAACGACTTTTTAGCTCTTGTTGCTTTTCTTCTTCACAATCTGGCATCTGACAACAAACTGAAGAAAGAGAAGAACTTACCTCCTCTTATAGACACTTAACCCCTCCATCAAATTTCTGTAGCCTTTTCGTAATATTTCACATTATGATGCAATAATTAACATGAGAGTGACAAAATAATACGTATTTAAACGTTTACTCAATTTAGTTCACATAGATAAGGATTCCAGGAATCGATGATGACATCATCAGAATGGAATTTTGTTTACAGAGAATTGTTTAACATCATATAAAATATGACGCCCATGTTGGCAAATATGAAAGGGAAACGTTTAATTAATTTAGTTCACATAGATAAGGATTCCAGGAATCGACGATGACGTCATCAGAATCGAATTTTGTTCACACCAGAAATTCTTTAACATTATATGAAACATGACGCCCCTGTCGGCAAATATCAAAGGAAAACGTTTAATTAATATAGTTCACATAGATAAGGATTCCAGGAATCGATGATGACGTAATGAGAATGGAATTTTGTTTACCGATAATTGTTATATCATGAGAGTGGTTGTAGATCTTGGAAATTTTCAATGATGCACCATTGCGATAAAGCATTTAATACATATTACTTTAGGGTGAAAAACTTAAATTTCAGGGATAGCAGGTATTACATAACCTAATATTGCGATACCATATATCATATATTTCATATTTTTGGGGCTGAAAAGTTCCAATCCCATGATTTTTAAGTATTGATTTCCAATATCGATATTGTAGATAGTTCAAAAATGTGATTCGTAAGTCAGCACATGGAGCGAAACCAATCTTACAGCCTTCTGTACTCTAGCTGCAAGTTTGCTGTTCATAAGGAAAAAAGTGGTCCAGAACTCCCCCTACCTATCTACTTCGAATATAGAATAATTTAAAGAAAAAATTGGAATATAAATATGGGCCTAAAATTTCTCTTCTAGATTTATTACTGGTACACCCCTATTACCAACGAGTCTTTAATTTATTTTAGTGGTTAATGAAACCAAGTTTTGGAATGAGGCCCAGAGAAAACGTTTTCGATAAAAAAAAATCCTTAAAAACTTTATTAAATAAAATTTGGACATATTAAATTACTTCGAGTTTTTTTTTGATACTACGGTACAATCAAAATTACTTAAAACTGATTTCAGGTGCTGATCAAATGCCAAATTGGAAATCAGATCCAGACGTAGCAAGGTCGAAAATAGAATAAATTTAAATATCGGCCTAAACTTTCTCTAATAGATTTATTAATGATACAATTCTATCACCAACGAGTCTTTAATTTATTTGAGTGGTTGATCAAACAAAATTTTGGGATGAGGCCCAGAGAAAACATTTTCGAAAATAAAAAAATCCCTATAAACTTTATTAAATAAAATTTGGGCTTATGAAATTGCTTGGGGATTTTTGTTTGATACACCGATCCATATGTCACTACTCGATTCACCGTCCCACCGAAAGGGGAGAGATGAGAGGGAGAGAGAGAGATGTACACAAATGTGAAGGCAATTATAAATGTAATAATCTCTGACCTTTTCGAAAAGATGATCTGCTATCGCGGAGCGTCGTCCACCACTTTTTCACTCGCGTGACACAGCGTGTGAACTACACTCAAGTTCTTTAACCCCTTTTAACTGTAGTTGCACACAGCTAATATATTTTTGAATTTATCAGATTTCCATCTATTGGTTTTTAAATTTAACGTCGCAAAAACACTCCTTGTTAAACACTGCTCTTCCCAAACACGTACTTATGGGAGTGACAACCCGCGTACCGAGTCCCGCGCGAGGTAAAGTACCGACGACCCTATATTTTTGGCCTGGGAACTGTCGCGGCCGGATGCGATCCCCGTGACCACAATTGCTGAATTTAAAAAATTTGAGCAACTATGATTTTCTGCCAGGCACGTGCAATGTTGTTAAGCCGCTCAGGTAAAAGATCTCAATAATAATTTGAATCAAAATTTCATTAATTATTGGGCTGATTCAGAATTTTTTTTAATGTTGTACTTTTCTCGTGGTTTAGTGAGTTTCGAAGTCTAATTGTTTCTTGATGAAAATATTAAGCTCATCCCCTTATTTTGTTAGTTATCCTAGTTAGTGAACAAATTGGTTTTCTTTTATTTATCTTGCGAATCGCTGGGAGTATCCGGCGAGCATGAGTGACAAGAAGTGGCACGAGTTCATAGGCGCAGAAGGAGGGGAGGATCGTTACTATTGTCCAGCTCTCGCGTGGTGTAATTAGCGAGGTCTCTGTCCACCGCTCTTTGTCCCTTTCCCCGTCTCGTTGTTTTCAAGAGAATTTGCATAGGAAAGTCGACGGCCTTGGTCACGGTGCAGTATATGTGTAACGCGTGGCTACCGTGTCAGTGAGCAATGAAAAGTTTGAATTGCGCACCCTCCAGAGTCCACCGTAACAACCTGAGACCACAACTCTGCGAGGCAAGTGAGAGAGAATTTTATTTTTAAACTTCGCGCGCAACATACTCAGTGGGGTCTTTAAGGGTACTTTGTAGAGGCTCCTTTCGGTTCCTTTGGTCCACAAGGGCAGATAGGTTTCTTTTCCCCAAAAGAGATCGTGTTTTTATCATATTTAATTCCTCGTAACTATACCAACAGGCGCACCTCACAGAGATGGCTTGTATTCCGCAAGTGTTCATATTTTAAGATTATTTAATTCCTTCTAATCAGTTTACAAAATATATGTGATAAATTGTTGTAATTCCTTCCTGTGGAATATAAGTTTTGAAATTTTAATTGTAATCAATTCAAGTCTGCCTCTCTAGAGTTAATAGTATATTGCGCATACAATTTTTCATACAAAATATATCGAAAATTTGACTTGAGATGCCTGAAACTTCTTTGCGTCTCATCAAAGGTGTTATTGTTTGTAAATATGTAGGCAATGACAGATAGGGATTAAAATGACACGCTGGAGAGTAATTAAATATTATATTGCGTATCAAGTGGGTGCAAAGTACCGATATTTTCGTTGAAGGTCCACGGTTTACCAATTATGACGTGATATCGATGAGGTTATAAGCAGTTATTGATTTTTCTGTTCGCTCTGCTTTAATGCAAGCGCAATGGGAAGGTTGCAAGCTGTTCTAGTCAAAGTTCAGCGAAAATTTGAATTGGAAAAATAAAAAATTGCTCTTTCTAATATAAATTAATAATAAAAGTTTCTAGGTTATTCATGAAACAAGTTAAAAGTTTAAGATATTTATTTCGAAAACTGTGGCAAGACGGACATACTACAGTTATCGCTGAAAACATCGATCTTCCATGATCGAAGGTGGAGACTGAAGTTAGTCTCTATTCTCCAAACAAAGTTCGATAATAGGGAGAATGGCTACAGGCAACTGAAGATAACATAGAATGTATATACTTTCGATACCGTTTACGGCGTAAAGTGACTTTCGCAGTCGCCTGTTTCAACTTTCTAGTCTAGGGTTGAAAATACAACTTTCGACCTGCTACGAGGTCATCGAAAGTCAACTTTTTGATACATGTGTTATGAAAAATTATTTTAAGTCACACATTTAAATAGAATTCTGTAATGCATTTTTCATCACGTTTAGATTAATTATTAAAAGATAAATAAATATAAATTTAAATATTTTTTCGAATTTATAAATTAAAATTATAAATTAATATTTAAAAAATTAAATATTTCTATGTAAAACATGAAAAAGAAGACTAATTTCACATTTATAGCGGTTCTATCATATATTGAACCATTAAAATCTCTGACCTTTCTTTAGGCTTTTTAAAATTTTTCGAAAACTTTTCTAAACTCTTTTGTGTGTATAAGAAACAATATTCTTTCATCTAATAACTGTTTTAGCGTAAAAAGAAGTAAAAATAAGCCAAATCATAAAACTTTATTTTTTGTGTTTTAGTTGTGTCTTCTTAATCAAATAAAGTGCTATTTAGTCTACAAACAACCTAGATAGCTAGGTAGATCAAAATTTTAATAAAGAAATCGCTAAATATTTTTTTCGTACAACGTCAAAAAAAAATGTATACAACACAAATTCATAAAGAAGGATGTTGTTTATGGTACGATGTTCTTCAAAAGACTAATCGCAATTTCGAAAATATTTAAAGACATTTTAAATTTGTAGTATTCAGTATATTGAAAATTCGAAAAGTCTAAAAATTTCCGGGACGGTTGGATATTTCCTCAGGTAAAATATTTTTCAAAAAAGTGAAGGTCATTACTGAAGCAAATTTCAACGAGGAATTCAATAGTGATCTTCATTTTGACCTTGAAGTTGACCTTCATGGCTTTTCGAAGGTCAACTTTGTTTTTTAAAAACGGAAACCCCCCTTTTTACATCTGCAGTCGATAGAGTGGAAAATTCTACGTTCAGCTACGTACCCAAGTCAGAGGTAAATTGTAACGTTCAAGGTCAGTTAAAGGTTATTTGAAATTAACAAAGTTTTCCAAGAGGTCAGTGTAATTTCTGAAGTAAATTTCCACGAGGAATTCAATGGTGACCTTCATTTTGACCTTGAAGTTGACCTTTATGGCTTTTTGAAGGTCAATTTTTTTTCAAAATGGAAACCCCCTTTTTTACATCTGCAATCGATAGAGCGAAAAATTCTACCTTCAGGTACATACCCAAGTCATGGGTCAGTTGTAACGTTCAAGGTCAGTTAGAGGTTATTTGAAATTAACAATGTTTTCGCGTGAGTCCCCTAGCCTCTCACGTTTCGGGGTGCTTGATTAGCGTGTGTCCTCTTGCCTCTCACGCTTCAGTAGAGATGTTCGAACTGAAAGCCTTAAGCTTCTTGACAAAAAGCTATGCGATTTTAAAAATGAGTTACGGCATTACGTATCACCTCCCTATCAATCAAAGTAGTCTGTTGCAGAATCCGATTCTGCAATTCGTCTAAGCTTCGCGGTTGCGTTGAGTATACTTTGCTCTTTAAATAACCCCAAAGAAAATAGTCGAGAGGCGTCAGATCAGGAGATCTAGTAGGCCACTCGATTTCACCCCTTCTTCCAATCCACCTTTGAGGGAATTGAGTATCCAAATATGCTCGAACCTCCCTACCGTAATGAGCCGCTGCTCCGTCCTGCTGGAACCAAATATTTTGAAAATTATCGCCTGTAATATCCCTTATTCTTGATACAATTTGGTTTCTGAGAAGCTCTTCATATTGACGGGCATTGAGATTACCATCGATGAAGAAAGGGCCTATCAATGTATCATTCAAGATACCGGCCCAGACATTAATCTTTTGTGGATAAGCGTGTGACTCTCCATTATCCAATCAGGATTTGTGTCGGACCAATACCGAAATTTTGCCTGTTAACTTCATCTTTCAAAGTGAAAGTAGATTCATCTGAAAATACTATATTGTACAAGAAAAGAGGATCTCTGTCAATTCTGTCCATCGTAATTTCACAAAATTCAACCCGACGATCAGGATCGTCTTAATTGAGCTCTTGTACCAGATGAACTCTGTGAGGATGGAAATCGTAATATTCGTATGGAAAAACGTTATAGGACTTATGGTATGGTATGGAATTTTAAATGAAAAATTTCCTTATGATTTTACAATATTCAAAATGCTGTAACCAAGATCAATGCAGAGCTCACCAATGATTTTCTCGTTGTAATTTACTTCAGAAATTACACTGACCTCTTGGAAAACTTTGTTAACTTCAAATAACCTCTAACTGACCTAGACCGTTACAATCGACCTATGACTTGGGTACATACCTGAACGTAGAATTTTCTGCTCTATCGTTTACAGATGTAAAAAATGGAGTTTCCATTCTGTAAAAAACAAAGTTGACCTTCATGAAGCCATGAAGGTCAAGTTCAAGGTCAAAATGAAGGTCACCATTGAATTCCTCGTTGAAATTTACTTCAGGAATTACACTGACCTCATGGAAAACTTTGTTAATTTCAAATAACCTCTAATTGACCTTAAACGTAACAATTGACCTCTGACTTGAGTACGTACCTGAGCGTAGAATTTTCCGCTCAATCGACTGCAGATGTAAAAAAGGGGGTTTCCATTTTTAAAAAACAAAGTTGACCTTTGAAAAGCCACGAAGGTCAACTTTAAGGTCAAAATGAAGGTCTCCATTGAATTCCTCGTTGAAATTTACTTCAGGAATGACCTTCACTTTTTTGAAAAATATTTTACCTGAGGAAATATCCAACCGTCCTGGGACTTTTTAGACACCCTGTATATATATTACAATTTTAAAAATCGTTCAAAAGCGGAAAAGTCAGATAAAATTATTTACTTTCTAATACTGAGTGGCGTTTTTATGAATCGTAATACCCGGTCTAGTGTGGCAGCTGTCACGTACAAAATCAGTTTGGTAAATTCATGATAGTCTTGATTAAATTACTAAATGTTTTTATGCTGTGTCACAAAAGGTTGTATTAGGGTTTTCTAGGTCGCTGCATTCAAATATGAAGTCGCAATTTCCAAATTCAAAATTCCAAATGCAAGAGGCCGTCTATAACTCTCCCAATGTTTGTAAAAAAAGAGTGAATATTTGTCGAATAGGCCAGGCAGTATAATCATACGATGGTGCTTATGGAGTGTTACCAAGTATAAATTAGAGTTCCAAAATTCAAGATAACCGATTCAATATGGCGAGTATTTTCAAAATTAGCAGGGTCAGAAATATTTGAAATTTTTTGGACGTGGGCGACATTTTTTTTAGTACGCTCATTAGGAATCTGGTGTTAGCAAATCGAATTTTAAAATCGCCTATCTATTATGATAATTACAAATTATTTATACTATGAATTGACTAGCTCATAGTATTTAAAATTAGATATATCGACTCAAGATATTTACCCGGCTATACCCAAGTTGGTTGTATGGACATTTTATGTTCAGCAATAACTTTTAAATCGCATTTTAAATGTTATGAGGAAGTACAGTACAAATATACATAATTTCGATGGGTTCTACGAAGAATAAGCTATTTTTTCTTTACCGTTAATAATTAGGCTAACTTCATTTTTTTATGAAATTTAGTAAACGCGTAGAAGTGTTAAAATAAATAAAAATGTTTTAAAATTTCTGTTTTTAAGAGTTATAGAAGCCTAAATTACATTATAAACTGTAATACAAAATGCTAGGGTTTTGTATCTGAATACAAAAAGCTATAAAACCCCAGTAAAACCTCTTTTGAGGCCCCATAGAATCATAAATAATTTAATCAAGAATATCATGAAATTACCGACTTTATTTTTTATGTGTCAGCTGCCATACTGGACCGGGTATTGCGATTCATTAAAAAAACGCCACCCGGCATTTTAAAGAACATGATTGCATGTAACACACACACACGCGCACACACACACACACACACACATATATATATATATATTTGAAAGAAAAGCTACTAAATTAATTCTTAAATTTTAATTTTGTTCTAGCCATCCCAAGTACACAGCCGCTCTTAAAAAGAAAATTCCATTCCTTGTATGCGGAGAACCAGAAAAAGCAGGCGCACCAGCACCTCCAAATAATGATGCAGCTTCAACAAGTAGCAAAGCTTAAGTCTGAAAATTCATTCAAGTCTCTAGATATTTGGCGAAAATGTTCTAGGAACAAGTATATTCATAGACACTTGGTGTGATTAGATACTTTATGATAAGTCTAGACAGTGTATAGACTTCTAGCGGACTTTGTAATAATCGACAGTTACACTATCTGTCTAGGATTTTTAGTGGTTCATAAAGGCACCTTGAGAAAGTTAATAAAATAGATCAAACTTTCACTATCTTTCCAACTATTCTAGCTATTTGATGAAACGACTACCGTGAAACCGAACATATGGTGCAGTCAAGTTCAATGCATATAATTTCAAGTCATGGTATCACCTTAACTTAGGTATTGATTTTTTTAAATTTATTTTATTTAAAGTCATATTAGTAGGTGTTTAACTCTTTCATTATTATGAAAAGTTTTTTGTTTAAAATCTTGTTTAACAGAGGGAGGATATATTTAACGTAACTTAATGTGCGTTACTTTATACCGAACACTTGTAACATTTTATTTGGAAATTTCCACAAAATATTTTTCAATTTTTTTCTGTGATTCTCTGCTCCCACCCATCTTTAGTCTAATGATAAACGACGAAGTATCACACTAAGGTAGTTATATCAGTAAACGATGAAACACATAAGCTCTAGTTATTTCCCAAACCCTAAAAATCACATGTGGGCTGCATTAAGTTTACTTTTGTATAGGAGCTATTGATCCAAAAAAATACTGTAGACTAAACTTCAAGGTAAATCTTTCTTCTTTTAATTATCATTTCCCCGAATTGTGGTCCGGATGCAATAAGGGCGCATAAAATTTTTTCGTGCGAAAACGAAGTCCCCTGGAGGCTTTAGAAAAAATTTTCGAATTTTAATTTTCAAAAGATATAT
>NC_046658.1:26766372-26770710 GCF_010883055.1 Belonocnema kinseyi
AAATTAAAATTCGAAAATTTTTTCTAAAGCCTCCAGGGGACTTCGTTTTCGCACGAAAAAATTTTATGTGCCCTTATTGCATCCGGACCCACAATTTTTCTATGGTAAAATGTATCGCATATATAATTTTATGAGATTTCGAAATATTTTAGAGTGCCAATGATAAAGCAAGGGAGTTTACCTAGATGTTGTTATCCCTGAATTGAGACTCTGGAACTTATGTTGACAAACAATTAAAAACACCAACTATATTGTTACAAATCTTTTTTTAAAAAATTCTCTATACCTGCTTGCATTTTTTGCGCTACTTTGAATGAGACTAACAGTGTTGGGGCGAGACAGTTTCCTTATCATCTTTTCTAAATTCAGTAAGTGAAAGTTAAGATATTTTGTTCATACAATAATAAATCTCCGGGACGGCTCTGCACGCTAGTGGCATATAGGTGTCGTGATAGGTTGCCCCTTTCCCTCTTTACTAAAGGCACAAAAAAGTCAAAGCATAGGATGAACGTATAAACATCGGTCTGAACTCATTGAGGGATTGAGTGATCCTGGATATTATGTTAAGTGTCAGTCTCATATAATATAGAAAATGGTTGTTATTCAAAAACATAGTGAAAATTGAAAAAGAAGATTTGCTGTGAGAAGGAATAGTCTAGCTTTTTTGTATCATCATTTTTTCTTAACTTTAAATAGTTTAAAATTTCCTAAAAGATTTTTAAACGGCTTAAAGAATGATATAAAGAAATTTCCGTTCGGAAAGACAAAATAATGTTCTACAACACAAATTACTTTAGTTGTAAACAATTTTATGACATGACATGAATTGATCTTTGCTTTCACAAGTAAATTATTATCATAGGATAGAAAATATTGCCATCTTAAACATACTTATTTAAAATGTTAAGTTTCTGAACATTGTTGATATTTATTGGATTACATTTAATCTTGTTTAAAGCCCATTTTACGTTCCTTAATGTATTTTGCATAAAAAATAATGCGTAATATATATTTATGTAGATAGTTTCCCCAAATTTATTGGCATAAAACAGTTTAGGAACATTTCAGCTACACTTCCAAGTGGAAATAACAACCTATGATGTTGGTACTCGCATTTACTTGTGACTTAAATTGAATTTTTTCTAGAAACACGACATGGGGCCATCTTGGGCTACTTTCGCTCATTTCTAAATTGAACTATGCCTAAAGCATAAATATTGTTTCTAAACGTTTTTTAGTTTGATAAAGTGCCTGCAGTTAAGATTGCTTCTTGCTGTGTTGTTAAGAATTAAAGTTTAAGAGATAACAAATTCCTTTTGTTTTTGATTAGTGCAATTTTAAACGAATTTGATATTTTTTTAATAAGCACAAAATTGTTTCTAGAAGATTGGTTTAATTGATTTTCAGTTACAAATATTGCTTAGAAGCAATACTATTTTCTCCACCATCTTCAAATCCATTGTTATTTTGTCAAATCTTGCTGCTATACGATGTCGAATAATATGGAAAATGTGTACCTCTTGAATAAAATGCCCGTGAATGTAAGACGATTACAAAAAAAATTTTTATAGTAACATGCGCCTACCCCTCTATTAAGGTTTTGTTTGTTTAAAGCAAGGTAAAGCAAGGAAAACTAAGGCAAATAGGAAGGGAAAGGACCATATTCAGGGATTAATGGCGATAAATGTTACAGCGGTGGTGACATCATATATTCCGAAAACTAGTTAAATTTATGGTGAAAAATATGACTACTTTGTAATTGGGAAAGGGAACCTTCAACGCACCAAAGTAAACCACGCAAAAATAATATCATGTGGCATGGAACGAATAAACCGAATTTGCAGCACCAATAATCGAACGCGAGCACTTTAATGAGTCTAAAGAGAGAAAGCATGTCCGATTGAATGAGCCAATTCTCAAATCTGTGCGATCAAAATTGAATGACATATAACGCGTTTTACATGACGTTTAGTTAACACTCGCAATCTTATAATTTTTTTAATCTGACGGTGGCTTTTTTAAGCGCAAAATCTTTATTATCTCAAAAAAATAACACAGACCCACAAAACGTGGTCTGAACGTTACATGTGACTAGGATACACTTATGGATTTTGAGTCGCTTAACCCGAATCCGGCCACAGAATTTTCCCTAGACTGAACAATCTTCCCCTTTCCCAGGGAAAAAGCGTAAAATCTTGAAAGTTTTAGGCTCCCTTAAAGTAATATTTATCGACAGGTAACGTAATAAAACAATGTGCTTTTCACGTATTTCGAATCGCTTAGTTAGAATCAAACATTAATTTTTTTCTACAGTATCTCAGAATTACCCTAGCCTAGGTTAAAAAGTGCAAAACTCAGCAAAACCTAAGCCTTCTCAGAGGTTTTATTTGTACACAAAAAAGCTGATACCTTTCCGTATTTTGAGTTTTTAAAATTTTATGTGACATAATAATTTTTTACAATGCCTGAGAATTCCCCGAGCCTCGGAAAAAAGAGTAACACTGAGAAAAACTTAAGGATTCACAAAGGCTTTATTTTTGTAATGGAACAGCTGATATCTTTCCGTATTTTTAATTTCTGAATTCATATCTGACATAACATTCCGTATTTTGAGTTGCTGAGTTTATACCTGATATTATAATTTTTCTACAATACCTCAGAATTCCTCAGAATTCACTTAGGCTTAGTTTCTTTGCAGAAAAGCTGATATATTTTCGTATTTTGAGTTGCTGAGTTTATATCTGATTTTAGAATTTTCTAAAGTACATCAAAATTCCCCTGGGCTATGGGAAAAAGTAAACAAGTGAGAATAACTAGAGGTTTCATGAAGGATTCATTTTTGGATGGGAAAGCTGGTCTCTCTTCGTATTTTAAATCGCTGAGTTAAAATCTGGCATCCGAATTATTCTACATTGCCTCTGAATTCCCTCAGCCTAGGGAAAGAGTGAAACATTGAGTTTCGATCTCAGTTTTCCACTTTTCAATGTTCTTACACTTGCCCCTTCAGTTTTTCCTCCTTGTTCTAATATTCCTCTACTTCAAAGTTCCACTTCTCAATGTCCCACTCTCTTCTCTAGGCTAGGGAAATTCTGAGGCGATGTAGAATAATTCTGATCCCACATTTTAACTCAGCTACTCAAAATACGGAAACATATCAGCTTTCCCGCGCCAAAATACAACATCCGTGAAATCTCAAGTTTTTCTAATTTTTTTACTTTTTCCCCTAAGTTAGGGGAATCTTGAGGTACTGTAAACCAATTCTAATGTCAGATACAAACTCAACAAGTAAAAAACAAAAATATATCAGCTTTTTCGTACAAAAATAAAGCCTAAGTGAAACCTTCAGTTTTATTCAGTTTTCCACTTCTTCCTCTAGGCTAGGGGAATTTCGAGGTAATGTAGAAAAATTCTAATATAAGATGTAAACGCAGCATCTCATAATGCGGAAATATATAAGCTTTTCTATTACAAAAATGAAGCCTTCGTGAAAACTTAAGTTCTGCTGAGTTTTACACTTTTTACCCTAAGCTGGGAGAATTCTGATGTAATTTAGACAAATTCTAATGTTGGATTCGAACTCAGCGACTCTAAATACGTAAAAGCCACATTGTTTAAATGAATTTACCGTGAATAAATATTACTTTAACGGAGATTGAATCTTCCAAGATTTTACACTTTTTCCTTGGGCTAGGCGAAAATTGTCAATTTATATACAAAGCAATTCAATTATTTTTCTTAAAAATGGATAAAGGAGAGGATTATTGTCCCCACACTCGCAATCATAGCTTTTCCTTTTTCTCACAAATTTTAAGAAAAAAAGTGGGACTGAAATGTTTTTCCTTCCCTAATTTGATAATGTACATTTCCTGTTTAATGGATTTAAAAAACAAAAAGTTAAAGGTTCATCCAATAGTTAGTGTCTTGTTGACAAATTAATGATTTTTGACGAAAGGCAGCGGGGGAACAACGTGTTGTCACTTGAAAGTTAATGGAAGAAATTTCCAATTTGCCAAAGGAGGACATTCTACCGATATTGTAAAGGACTAGTCGAAATTCTACTAATTTATCTAAATGATAATTTGACTCAATTTAATTCAAACATGATGCGATTCCTAACCCACGAGTCAACTCACACACGTCGGATATAATTAATGTAAAAAATATTTAGTATGAAAAATTTAGCCCAGTTGTAGCCTCCGGAAGCTACAACCACGATCCTTCTCGTAAAGATTGATCCCGTCGCACAGTGGGGTGAAATCGGAAAACGAGGTTCAAAATGACATTTAGAACGCAATTATGCACCGATTTTAGAATTTTTTTTTTGAAAAATTCAGAACT
>NC_046658.1:26770810-26780245 GCF_010883055.1 Belonocnema kinseyi
AAAATAAAAAATCTACTCTCACCATTTTCTGAAAAATTTAGTTCTGAATTTTTCAAAAAAAAAATTCTAAAATCGGTGCATAATTGCGTTCTAAATGTCATTCTGAACCTCGTTTTCCGATTTCACCCCACTGTGCGTCGCAACTGGAGACATACGTCATTCGACTCGCCCCTTCCACATCACAAGAAGACACTCGAGCCGGGAAAACTATTTTACAATATTCCAGAAGGGAAAATTAACGGTCACTGTTAATGGATCACTTATCAACTATAACTTTACGATCATCCGAGAATAAACAGAAGCAAGAAACACGGTATAAAAATCACGTAAATTAATTGAGAATACTTTTGTGGTTTACGACCCTATGCCACTAAATGGACAAAATGTTGAATTCATGTTAGGTGGTACTTTACTGTAGTGTGAGAAGGTGAAGTCATCATCAAATTCAATGTTGCTTGAGCGGTTATTCTCTACAATTTTTCTCAATGATATGTCGGATGTATATTAAAACATCACCAAGTATTTTGTAATACAGCTTAAGTATTATATTATTACTTACATATTATTACTTATATCAAAAGTAGAATTTCAGTATAATTTAATTATATTTCAAATATAGCCAAAGAGCGTATATAGTATCGTTCAAGTATTTTTAATGTATTTTTAATGTGCACAGAGCGGATAAGCATAGTCTGAAATTGCGCACCGAGCCCAGGCTCGTTTCACTCATTGGGGTGAAGCGTCGTATGCCGTCGCAGGGCATGAAGCGCCAGGCACATTCGACACTAACCGCAGAACTTCCCTCCATCCGACGGTTCTCCATAAAGAGGAAAATGAGCCTGCATGTATAAAGTATAGTGAAGCATTATCGTTCTGGTAGCAAGATCGTATACCCTCCTTTAAGCGACAAGTAGGAAAATATATTGAATCACGCGGAGCTTTAAGTTTAGAAGCTTTCTTGTCGGGAGCGGCTATTTAACAGCTCACCCCTCTGGTAGCCAGGTGGGTTCCCACTCCAGTGCTACCAGTGCTACCAGTGAGCTCCGCTGCTAGTGGCGATTTTAGAAGAGTTTGCCGCAGATTGCTTACTATGTCGGCAAATTCTATCGGTTCCTTATCAATTTACGATATGCTACGTTCCTCAAAGATAGAACTAGTCAATAGTAAAAGTATACTTAAAGTATAATGAAAGTATAGCGAGAGAAAATTTTAAGTGTTTCTCATGTATGGCTGAAAATTTTGTATATTGTAAGTAGACCTGTGCATTATTCAAATCAAATCGGTTTTTTTTTTCGAACCGACGTAGTTGAGTTTGAGTCGAAAAAATCCGAATTAAACTAGACAGTGCGGAAGCATTTCGAATAGATCTTCGAAATCCCTTAGTTCAAATCAAATATAAACGATTCGAAGTGGGAAATTCGAAAGTCTTTCGAATCGGCATTCGACGCCCTAAGTTTGAATAGAAGAAAACTGGTTCAAAGTGGAAAGTTCAAAAGTGTTTCGAACAGGCATTACGCATTCAGTTCGTAACGAAAGAACACCGATTCGATTTCTTCAATTCGAAAATCTTTCGAATTGGCACTGTAAACTCTAAACATGTTTTTTAAGGATTGTCAAAATTCTAGGACCTTCTGCATATGATAGGGAGAAAAGATGTCAGAGATGAGATAAGAAATTCGAAATATATGTAGCAGAACAAATATTTTATATAAACTCTTTTAATGTGGCTTTCAATTTAACAGGGTTTCTAACGCTTACTTTTCAGGGGGCCTTAAATGCTCCTAACACGGTGATTGCGAATTGAAAAATATAGTTTATGTGTTCTAAATTTTTGAAAGACTATACATACAAATATTTCCAAAACAATTTTTTCTCTGTTTTTGTTTAAGGAAAGAATGATAATTTTCATCTATATGTTAACTTGTAAATGTTTAGAAGAAATTATCTTTTATGTAATTCTTAATCTTTGTAAAATAGTTTAAAATACATTAAATGTAATTACAAATGACATTTTATGTCATTATCAAAAGTGTTAAAATGGTCTAAAATGCGAAAAAACAAAATATTACATTTTGTTTTTTCTTTAAATATTTGTCAATATTAAAAAATGAGTGAAAAATTTCTTTTAAAACAATAATTTCAAAAAAGAGTCCTTTTGTATGAACAAGGAAGGACGGACAGACACCTGACCGAAACTATAAGGTTTTCAGCCCAGGATTACGAAACCTTATATATGTAGGTATATATGTAGGTTCGAAACCCGATAGCCGTAGAAATATTATTTGTAATATAATGTTTAAAAATGTAATATTTAGTATTCATTCTAAGCAGGACCATTAAAATTTATGGAGAAAATACTTGAAATCAATTATTATTTATTTTTTGCATATATTTTTTGTTCTATCTTTAGAGTGGAGCAATGGTAGGTGTTTAAAATTGAACAAAAGGTTTGAAATTCACACTTTTTTATTATAAATAACAGTTCGACCATATGGAGTCGTATGATGATGAATTATTGGTCGTAAACACAATTGAATGATTTTTTAAAATAACTCTAGTATTTTCGTACGACAGCGGTTTGCCAATAAAGAACCAGTACTATTGAGTAGTACCGCGCCAGTACTGCACACCAGTTCTGCGGAGCATTACCAGCAGATGTGCAGTACTGGACACCCGGTAACCTTTACTGGGCCAGTACTGTGCCAGTAATGTATTTCCACTTAGAAAATACTTCATGGTAGGTAATTACTATCCGTTCACGATAGGAAGGCCCCTCCAAAACAGCTGAAAATGTTTGTAATTTACTCGTAAGAAAAAAATCGCATAAAACACAGCTTATAGCATAATAAAGCTAACTTTATTGCATTTCACGCAAGTCCCCAATATATCAATAACTATTAACGTAAAATGCATTTAAACATGAATATGCTATCTCTTGCAATATATATAGTAGAGAGCTATATTTTGGCTTGAATTGCTTGGAAATTTGTAACAAATACAATCGCATAACAATTAGGAATGACAATCTTGAAACATATTAATTAATAACAAATAATCCTGTAAGACAAATTTGATGGTTTATTTGGGTGTGAGGGCACATCGAGATACCATGACTAAAGGCTCTATTCATTATAAAGAGATAGTTACTGCACGAAAAACAGGAATAGATACTTTCATCTTCAAAAGCAAGGGCATGGGGGAAATTGTCATCTTGTGCAGCATTTTGTCTACTTGCCCCTTTTTGCCAAAAACGACAAGAAAGCATATTATATAAATCAATTTGTATGCATTTCTTGAGGAAATTGTCCGCGTTTGCTTTAAAAATTTGTCATTTTCTAAATCTAGTTATTTTACAATCAATTTAAAATGACAAAACATAAAGAGGAAGGCCAATTAACCTAAAACTACCAAGTTGCAAAAATTTTGAACACCGTAGTGCAATTTTGAAGCCACAAAGACAAACTGTAACGTATTTAACCAAAAAGATAATATTACAGCCAAACAGGTTAATTTTGTCCTGAAGGAGACCAATTCGGAACGAATATTGCTTGAATTGCTTAAATTGAAAATATTGCTTAATTTCATTAACCTTGAAAATTTTTTGCAAACCCAGAAATAATTATCTATTTTTCGCTCTACTAAAACGATTAATTTAATATAAAAATTAATATTAAAGAAGATTAATTTTGAAATTGAAAATATTTCATTAATGGATTCCAATATTGATTACAAGTACCATGTTCAATATATTAAAGTTGCACTTTATCACTGATTTGAATGTACAAAGTAATAAGTATAGAATTTTGTATACTTAAACCTTCAGAAAGTCAAGTTCATTGGTTATTTTCTTACGAATTACGTTGTCCACTTGCTTACGCCATTAAAAATAAAAGTACCCTTTTTCTATTTTCAAAACTTAATGAATGAGCGGACCCCCCGACGTTACCTTTATCTATAGTATTCAATAGTGGGAATAGTCCATAGTGCCCTTACACCCACACTATCGTCCAATTTGTCTTCCAGAATCATTTGTTAATAATTAATAGGTTTCAATATTGTTATTCCTAATTGTAATGCGATTGTATTTGTTGAAATTTTCCAAGCAATTTAATCCAAAATATAGTTCCCAACTACGTATATTGCGAGATATAGCATAGTCATGTTCAAATGCATTTTACGTTATTTGTCATTCATATATTGCAATTTCCTTTTCACGTATGTATAGTCAAAATATGAATGAAGCGGCATGATTTTTTTTTTAATTTTTTACATCGCTCTTCTCAAAGATGTCATCGAAAGTCAAGCATGGACAGAGTGACGCGAACAAACGACGGGTTTCATTCATTCAAGAAGGATATTTTCCGAACCAATTTTTAACATTAACAAATAGGGACTTGAATGAAGTGCAATAAAGTAAGCTTTGTTTTGGTATAAGCTGTGCTTAATGCGATTTTTTTCTTACGAGTAAATTATAAAAATGTGCAGCTGTTTCGGAAGGGCCTTCCTATCGTGAACGGATAGTAGGTAGGTATATTGGTAGCTGGTAGGTAGGTAATTAATATGTAGGCAAGCAGGCAGGTAGGCAGGTGAGTAGGTTTCATGTTTTTGCATAGAAACTTCTCGATGAGTATTTTTCTCAAAGTTTTCACTTTTTCTTGCATCTAGCACTTTATGCACACAATGAGGTCAGTTATTAGTTTTTCTCTATAGGTGTCAAACAGGGTCATTTTTAGTTAAAAGGCCTACATTTTCATGTATTTACATAAAAACGGTATTATGAGAATTTTTTCTCAGGGTTCTCAGTATTTTTACTCGCGCTATTCACGTGAAACTTATCTGCTTTTCAAAATTAAAGTCGTTAGACCTTATCTTTTTTGCAATACACATTTTTAAACATGTACGGCGATTTTACCGATGAACAGTAGATTTACTTAATTGTGTACTTATATTTTTATAGTGAATGGCAAACACTGTCAGAGGAACCCCTATTATTTTATTTGAATGTAGTTTTAATAATAGTTTTAAGCAATTTAAACAAAATCATGCATGCATCTACCATGAGAAAGACAATGTATTCACTAATTAATCAAAATGAGGAATTTTATTTTGAAAATTACATTAAACGAAATGCCTCGCTAAATACACGAGTAAAATTTTGTAATCAACCTTTCAGCAGCAAGAAACTGTACATTTTTTAAGTTTTCTATAGTATGCATGTGTAATGTTATCACTTGCGTAACGCTGGAGGTGATCCCCATCTCCAAAAATATCATGTATTTTTTTAACAATCCCTTTGTATAAAATTGACGAAGAAACGAAACGTGATATTTTTTATAAATTCAATAATACAATACAAAAATCAGATGAGCAAAATAAAAAAAAAACATATATTAATTAAAACAAAAGTTAAATACCAAAACGTGATAAAAGTAGACGTGAAGATGAAGATAGGGAGATTCTAATTTTACTCATTTCTTTCTTTTGTTTCGTTTTATTTACTTGTTCTGTTAAACAGCATTTATACTTACTCTAAAATTTTAATTGCATTCAATAAACTAAAACTACAAAGTAATACAAGATGATGAATTTTAAATGTAGATGAATTTCATTTTTGCATTAAATTAAGTAAGTCACTTAATTTCAACCAGAAATGAAACTTAAGTTTAGAGTTTCATATCTAATATACGATTAATATGATAATTAACTGACAGGTATGTCGAGTTTGGGATGATTTTCATTCGCGTACCATACTTAATAAAAAGGTATTATGAGAGGAAAAATACTCCAATATAGTGCTATGCAAAAAGTCCCATTTAAAACACGAAATTCATTGCCGAATGACGTCATATGCATCGCGATTCATATCAATCATAGAGAATATAAATAAGGAGAAGAAACGTGTGTAACCGATAACCGCCGTCTATAGTCAGCCATGCAAGCATTTTAAGGCCTAGAGCCCACGTCAATCCAAAGGTTCTCCTACACATTAAGACACTTATAAAAAAATGGTCTGCATTGGGTCTACAGGTGCTTCGCCTAGTTCAGTTCGCTATCTAGGATTACTCCCAGATACTTAACTAAATCTGTAAACGTCAGTCTTCCACCAAAAAATACGGGAGCATCAAATTTCAGCATCTTGTAGTTTCTTGTGAAAATTACCATGCTGGTCTTTTCTGGATTTGCTAAGAGCCCTGAGCTACCGCACCAGAACTCTACGATGTGCAGCGCTGATCTTGTAAGACCCATCAAAGTTTATAGATGGGCCTCCCTGAATAGGATTACAAAGTCATCCGCATAACCATTGGTATAGTGCCCCCTTTATTTAGCATACTAAAGAGGCGATCCACTACCATTCACTAGAGAAGGGTGACAAGACCCCCCCCCCCCTGTGGGCTACCCCGTAGCCGATCTTGTAGGACCCATCAACGTTTCCAGATGGGCCAGATGGGCGTTTCCAAATATTGCCACAACACATTGAGCGCCGTTTCTACCGAGTAGCCTGCCTGAAGAGCGTGCTGTCCTTTGTGCAGCGGGGAGGCAAAAAGCACATTATATTAGATATATGTCTCCACCAGCTTCTCCAATGTTTTCAGGATAAGATACGTTTGACTGATCGTTCTAAACTTTTTTGCAGAAATGTAACCCTTCTTCCCAGGTTTGAATGTGAAGGCCACTCTACCGTACTTTCATGCCGATGGCATGTATTTTAGAGCAATGCTCGTCGTAAATCATTTCGTTAGTGGAGGGACTACAAAATCCATGCCTTTTTGTAAAAGCACTCAATAGCTGCCATTCGCCCCTGGTGACTTAAAGGCACAGAGGAACCCTACAACCCATCACATCTTTTTGCTGTCTACGAACTTGGTGAAAAAATTTCAGTAAGCCTTCTCTAACTCGTGGCAGCAGCCTTCCTCCTCTTGGTCGGTTCGGCTTTGCTGAAAACCTGGGAAGTGAACTTCCATCAGGTGACTCAACGTTACTTCATCTTTGGTATACTCGCCATTTGCGAGTCTTATTAGCTCGAGGCGAGCTTCCGCGTTTTCTGAACAAAATCCTATTAAATCTTCCAGTTTATACTTTCTTATATTTTGATTTTTTCAATCTAGGCCATCTCATAGATGTCCCAATCAGAAGGCAATTTAGTTCTTTTTGCCCTATTGCACAACGATATTGTTTTTTATGGAGTTTTTCCATGTGGGTATTCCATCATTTTGGTCATTTTCTAGACATAAGTGTGCTTATAGGGCAATTTTTTTATATCATGTAAACAGAGCTTTCCGCCCACTACATTGCTCGGCAGTCCATCCGAGTATTGATTTAAATCAAGAACCTCACTCCCGTGTTTAATCTAGAATTTGGGAGTATCACCCCGATTCAAAATCTTCAGCTCATGCGCATCATACGACGTTCCGTCTCAGCTATTGAAAGGCTTATTTGGGGTACCTACGGACGCTCCTGGTCTTCCTACGGATTCCAGTTGGATTATTATGATTTAGTTCCTCTTCTAGTGGAGTGCCCCTTAAGGAACCTTCCACTTTTGACGGTGACGTAGAAGGGGGTCCCGTTACGCGCGCCTCATTGTTCTGATTTTGTGTTTTTAACGTGTTTCTTTCATAGTCTAATGACACGCTAGAGAAATAAGAATCACTTCCCACAGAGCCCCGCTTGCAGGGGCTGGGCCTAGCAACTATAGAATTCGACCTAGTATGGTGTCCTCAAGTCTCCCTTAAAGCATCTCCTTTGTTAATGTATAAAATTCCTTAAAAAATTCCCCTTAAAACATAAAAAAATAAAATAAAATTATTTGTCTTCACTTTCGACAAAGTAAATAGGAAGAAAGAAAAATGAAAAGGCAGCCAACCGAATACCCTTCCTTCTCTTTTTTATATTTTTCGTCCTCTTTATTCCCACCATTATCAAATCTTATTTTTTTATTTTTTAAGGGGGAAGGAGGGGAGAAAGATGTTTTTTTCAGATTTTAATAGGAACATTTTATGGTGGTTGTCCAAATTTGTTTGTTATATTCTTGATTTTATTTTCATGAATTCTTTACATCAACTTCATTATTGAACGTTAAAAGGGGATTTTAAGTTTGATTTTTATCTAATTGACATATCCTCAATTTTAATCTATCCTCCTGTGTTACCTCTGTCTGGATTACTTTACTCTGTAAGGATCGCTCCTTAGTGTAGATGGCATTAGCTAGAGTGCATCAGATCCCCAAAGCAGGTACTCCTAGCGATGCAGCATCATTGGTTCACCTATTTCAGATCTATAGTCCGATGAGACTCGTAAGCCCTCCCACCAACTTCATGGTCCCGTGATCCCTTGAAAGAGATGGACGTGATACTGGTCCCACGTAACTTTTGTTGCGGCAAAACAATTCTTAAGCAACCCAATTTCCACGTAAAAAAAGCAGATTTTGACACGATTTCGGCTCAGCGTTCGGCCGAAAGTCTGCTCTACTTTGACAAATTGTTTTGTGATAAAAATCTAGAAGTAGAACCTCATTCTGAAATCACTATTCAGTGAATTCTTTTTAAAATGACACATGGAAATTTATAGTACGTGCAAATTTAAGGAGCTTATGCGAAAAAGATTATATAGTGACGATCAGGAAAATGATGAGCCCCCGAAGAAATTATTCAATGCCTCATCCTCTGGATCTACAGCAGAATTTGATATTTGCTACCCAGAGAATGTGATTTTTAAAAGTGACAAAAAATGTCATAATTCTGCCTTTCCTGAGTAAGTATAAAAGTTTTTATTCATTGATTTTTAAAATAATAAATTGATACGTTTTTATACATGATCATAATGATGGCTAAAAGAAAGGTTCCACATGGTGAAAGATTAACTGATTTTGTAAACAAGTTTTTGGATAATGGCTTATAGGCTACCACGGCCGTTAAATCACCCCCAAAAGTAAAAATATGTATTTTCTTATATAATGTCTACACATAATTTTATTTTTACCTTAAAATCGTAAGAAATCATCAGAAAATATAAGAGAAGTATAAAGAAGAGTTTAAAGACCACCCTTAGAAATTACAAGACCCCCTTTTTATGCACAGAAAATGGATTTGCAGGCTCCTTGCACTTTAGTGGTGATAATGTCCGCATCAAAAAAATTTGTAGAGAAAGCACAGTTTATCACCAAATGGCAGCTTAATGATCATACATATTGTATTACAATCGTAGCTTCAATTAATATAAAGTTTTTTTTAGTAAAATTATGCTTGCAGACATGAGGATCGTGCTCTAGATGATTTACCCTTAGAATTGAGCAGGTATAATATTTATAATACGATATTATATATATATATATATTATAACTATTCCGCACCGGGACCAGATTGTATCAAAACCTTCTGGTGGAAGAAGTTTTCTTCAACCCATCAGCATTTGGCCCGTATTTTCACCTCATATTTGACG
>NC_046658.1:26780345-26792745 GCF_010883055.1 Belonocnema kinseyi
TTAATGACATCCCTGAAGATCCTGAGCTCGTTGATAGAAGCGCCATACGACATCTTTGCGCTGGAGAGACTTATACATACCTGGGCGTGCCACAGAGCCGCAAATGTCGGCGAGAAACAAAGTATCTGCAACGAACATGCTTGCCGTCCCGGTACTACTCTATTCATTTGCAGTAGTTCCATCGACGAAGAACGAGCTCAGATCTCTTGATATCTGGACAAGAAAGGTTATGCACATGAACAAAAGCATGCATCTTAAGTCTTCCGTTCCGCGACTGTACATCTCACGCCGTCAAGGGGGTCGCGGAATATTGAGTCTTGAATGTCTTCACAACAGGGTTATTCTGGATACAGCACATAGAGTTGCAAATGGAAGAGACCCTTTTCTTAAAATGGTCAGGAATCACGAAGAAGTGGGCAAAGGAGCATTTCTGTACAAAGCAGCGGAGGAGGCTGCTAAAACACTCAATCTTGACTTCAGTATTAGGGGTGAGCAAAATGCATGAAATCTTATCTATCTCGAGTACTCACTACTGAAAGCCCGGATTAAGAAAGCACAAGAGAAAAACTTTCGTGAACAGCTCCTCGATAAGAGGATGCACGGTATCTTCCACAGAAATGTGAAGGATCAGTCAATGTCTTGTGAGCTAACGTTTGCTTTCCTTAAATCGCCCGGATTGAAGTCTGGTACAGAGGGTTTCATTTTTGCATGCCAAGACGGTGTCATTTCTACCTTAACATACCGGCGCCACATTTTGAGCCAAGGCATTCCCGATGATAGCTGCAGGGCGTGCCATGCACACCCCGAGCATTTAGCTCACATACTATCTAGTTGTCCAAAAAACGCGGGAACGACCCACATTCAAAGGCACAATGCGGCACTAAGAGTGCTTTATTACCATCTCTGTCACTCCTACGGCATTCACATTAATACCGCTCGTCTAAATGCTCCTAGGGAAATTGAGTCAATTGTCGAGAATGGGAAGTGCCGCATATACTGGAACTTTATATTCTCGACAATTGTTTCTGTTGCTCACTCGAGGCCTGACATGGTTCTTCTTGACTTCGAGAAGCGAACCATGTTCGTTATTGAATTTTCGGCACCAGCTGACAAAAACATCATAGCCAAGGAGAATGAAAAGAAAGAGAGGTATCGAGACCTTATAAGGGAGTTGCAACGATTGTACCCGGAATATTTTGTTAAACTGATCGTCCTTATCATCGGTGCTCTTGGAGGTGCCAAGCTTTCACTTGCTAATAGCCTAAAAAGTATCCCTGCGTGTCAACAATATGCTAGCACACTTGCGGGAAAAATGCAGAAGGCGGTTTTCCTTGGGTCACTCCGTGTTTTTAGGGTGCACGAGGCTTTTGCTGGATCGTCGTATTAATTCCTTTACAGACTGTAACCACCTATCTCACGGTTGTGAGACATGGTTGTGGCTGAAATTTTACCGCGATTTCGCTGGAAGCGGGTGCAATTTTTCAGATTAGCACCCGCTCCCGGCGGGTGCTAATCAAAGAAATGATAACGCCTCTGAATGTCCTTTTTCATCTACAGAAGTGAATATAAATAACTAAAAATAAAAGTGAAATCATTTTAAGAAACCTGAAGATAATTTCATCAAGTTCTAAGGTTAAATTATCACCAAGAATACATTTCAAAGATTAAAGTCTATTACGAGTTGCCATTAAAGACATATAGGATTTTACCCCATTAAAAACATAAATATTGTTAAAAAAATTATTTTATAATTACTATCCGAATAGTTTTGTTGAAAGGAATATTAATAGAAAATTAAAAGAATTAGAGAATAGGGACAGTGTCTCTAATGATACTGAAAGTAATTTTGAAATGGTTAATGTCAAACAAGAAATCATATCCATTCGGCTTTTAGGTACATTTTCTAACAGTATTTACATACTTCTTAGAAATGATAACATTAATGCAATCTTTAGAGCAAATCATATTTTTGATCAATATATTTTGAATTAGGCAAGTATAAACCAAAACTTTTAGACCAATGTAATGTAATTTATAGAATCACTTGTTCTTGTGGTACGATTTACATCCACACGGCGTACAATGCCATGTTAAATATTATTTGAACTTAGTAAAGCAATGAAGTAACGCCATTAAGGGAAGATGGAACCAATAACTGGTCTACGGATCTAATCATTTACGTAAGCAAAACTTTTTATTCTAAATTAAAAAATATATAAACCGAGACATTAGGCTCAACACTTAAGTACCAATTCGAACTGATCATTCTCTTTTTCAATTTAAAAATAAAAATAATTTCAATTTATTTCAAAGAGAAAATGTAAATAATTAAGAGTCGTGATTATTAATATAAAAATATAACTTAGTTCTTCTTTATTCATAATATGTCCCCTAAGGGTTTACATGACTTCCATTCCTTATAATCTTTCCGTTTATATCTATATTTTTTTACAATTTTATCCTTTCTGTATATACAATTACTTACAACTATTTACATAAAGTCTTATATCTAGTTCCTTATTTCACGTGCATTCTTTCATTCTCTCTCATTCGCTCCTCTAGCACCCACCAACTCCTTCATCAATTCTTTTCCTAATCCATCTTCCCCTAGAATCTTAACCAAATTTTCTTATAAGCTTCCTTTATCTTCCATTCCTCTCCTACATCCTTCCCATACATGCTAATATGTTTCCTCCTCCCATTCACATATTCTACACTTTCTGTTCTCTTCTTTTTCCCAGTACATCCCCTCCCTAACCTCGTTTCCTAATCTAAATCTTGCTATTCTGACCCACCTTCTCTCTCCTAATCTCTTTTCTAAATACTTTAGCATCCCTTCCTTTTTTATCATCGCATACCATTTATTGTATCTTGATTCCTCAATCGCTCCCCATCTCTCTATTAATTGCCTTTCCCTCTCCTTTTTTCCAATTCTGCTTAGTTTACTCCAGTCTCGTCCTCTATTTCTCTATCATTAAAGAACTTCCTCCTTTCTTCTTCCCATCTCGTTAATTCGATCGCCCTCCCTATCCTCTCTTCTACCTCCATCAAACACTTTCTCGCCAACCACCCTCCCGTTCCCTCCCTTAGCATCGTCTCAAATTTCCATGCCCTCTTTCCCGCTCTCAAAGTTAACTTATCCCTTTGCGTTTCTGCTCTCACCACATTTTCTAGCATCCTCGAGTACGCACCTAGTGTCCACCTTATGTACCTGTCTTGTAAACTCTCAACACCTTTCCTTTCTTTCTATCCCCATATTTCTGCTCCATAACCTAATACCGGCCATACCAGCGTATCAAATAACCACATTCTCCTTCTCCAATTTTTTTTAACCTTCTTTCTCCTATTCCCTATATCTGTTTCATTATCCCTGCTGATTTTTTTACCCTTTCTCTTATATGAGCTGTATGATGTCCATTCGTTTGCAAGATATATTCTAAATATTTATACTCCTTGACTTCTTCTAACTTTATTCCTTTTCCCTCCATGTGCATTCTTTCTTACTTCCCACTCCTTTTCTAAACCTCATTATCATTGTCTTTCCTAAATTTACATTCAGCTTTTTCACATCAGAGTATTTCTCTAATCCTGTAATTAATCCCGCCATCCCTTCTTCATCCTCTGCCATCAACACTATGTCGTCTGCGTATGCCAGTGTATATATCTTTTCCTTCCCTATCCTAACTCCACCCCAACCCTTTCTCCTCATTTCTTCTTCCAAGTCTGATATTATTAAATTAAATAAAATTGGGCTCAGAGGACACCCTTGTCTGACACCTCTCACCAACCAGAAACTATCTCCTACTTGCTCTTCTACCTTTACGCTGCTTTTTGTCTCTCTAAAAATTTCTGATACTCTCTTCGTTAATCCCTCTCTTATCCCCTTTTTTATCATAACTAATCCTATTTCTCCTTGATCTGGTGAGTTAAACGCCGCCTTCAAGTCCACCAACATTGCTATCATTGCCCCTTTTTCCCTTTTAATTCTCTTATTTACTAGATAGTTCGAAACATATATGTTGTCCATCACCCCCATTCCTTTTCTAAGCTGTCTGAATCAGTGACTCGATCTTTTTTTCTTCAACTTGTATCTTCAATCTCTCCGACAACATAGTTACATATACTCTATACATTGTTGGCATGAACGTCACCCCCCATAATCTTTAACCTCCTCCCCCTTGCCTTTCTTTACTATTGGTATAACTATTTCTTCTTTCCGTAACTTTGGTAACCCCTCTCCTCTCCATACTCTATTACACATTAACCATGTCCATTCCTTTAGTTCCTCCCCACCATAATTCCATACTTCATTTGGAATCTCATCTATACCAGGTGTCTTTCCATCCTTCATTATTCCTAAAACTTTAACTATTTCTTCCCTTAAAATGTTTACTTCCTCTTCTCTTTCTCTACCATATTTTCCTCCCTTTATAACTTTTCTCTCTACTCCTCCTAGCAAATCCAAAAAATATTTCTTCCATTCTATCATTTCAATATCTTGGTTTACTCTTTTTCTTCTTTTTCTTTCACTATTTACTACCTCCCATACCTTTTCTTCCGTTCTAGCCTTCTTCGCCTCTTCCTCAAACCTTTTATTCTCTTCCTCTTTCTTTTGATAACACAACTCAGTATACTCTTTCTTTTTTCTTCCTATATTCTTCCCCATTACTTTTTCTTTTCTCCACTTTCTAAATTCCTTTCTGACCACCTTTTTTTCTCTTTTCAGTCCTCATCCCACCTACTTCTATTCCCCCTTTTACTAACTTCATTTTTGTTTGAGCACTCTAATCCTATTTTTATTTCTCCTATCATTTTTCCGATCTCCTCGTCCACATTTCCCTCTCCCATTTTGATATTTCTTATTTTTTCTGTAAATTGTTCTTTTCCTTCCCTTGACCAATCCCCTTTTCCCACACTTTTCACATTTGCTCCCCTTTTACTCATATTGTTATTGCTTTTTTGTCTCTCTAATGCCACTATTAAGGGAAAGTGATTCGAATCAATATATTCACCTACGTCTAGTTTCTTAACCTTTTCTCTTACCTCATCATCCACTATCACATAATCAATTACCGTTACTCTTTCACTTTCTGAGCGTGTATATTCTCCTTTTTCATCCCCTTCTATATTTCCGTTTAAAATATACCATCCCAAATCCTGCAAGCTCTTCAAGAATTTTTCCCCTCCCCTTTTAGTACCTTATCTTTGGATTTTCTTCCTCTCTCTTCTTCCCATCCCCTCCGCCTATGTCTCCTTTTATCGCATTGAAATCCTCATCTATTATCAGCCTACTGTCGTCTTTATTTTCTCCAATCATTTTTTTCATCCCCTCTGCTTTCTCCTGCATATAACCGTTCTCATAAAACCCCACTACTTGCCATTTCTCTCCACTGCCAAGTCTGGTGAGTAAGCGGGGTGGGGTAGCGGTTGCCAGCTATACGACTCAACCAATTCCCGAGTCAGTTTTGTCCGGTGTGATGGTGCATTGTCATCGAGAAAAATCATTTTTTCATGCCTAGTTTCATATTCTTGGCGTTTTTGGCGCAGAGCACGGTTCAAATTGGCCAATCTGTCTGGAAATGGTTGACTGGGACACATTTAGTTGTTCTGTGAGCTGTTTTTGCGTCTGACCATCGTCTTCATCCAGCAAAGCCTGCAATTCGACGTCCTCAAACGATTTCGGTGGTTGATGACAATACGCCAATTAGCACAAATGGTAAGTTCCGACAGTGCCTACAAGTGTGCCTACTAGCCGCTAGATGGCAATACCGGTTTCATATGTATACACCTGGTATTAATCCTTCTTTTTGTTCCTTCCCGTCTTTTCCCCGTTATACATTTATTTCTTACTCCCGTCACCATTCCTCCCATTGATCTGCCCTTTTTATTCTTCCTATTTGCATTTTGCGCTTGCCATTTGTAATCTCTTGGTAACCTTATCCTTACTCTTTCCCAACCCTTTTCATCTAGCCACGTCTCCATCATTATGACTTCATCCCATTGTGTCAAGTTTCTCATAAACTCCCCATCCTTTCTCTCTAATTCTGCGACATTCCAGTAACAAATTTTCCATTCTTCCCTACTTTCGTTTCTCATCTTTTTTCCTTCTTACTATTTCTTATTTTGCTATCTCCCGTTCCTTCCTCTTCTAGTTTCCCTGCACCTCATTTCTTACTATCTGTTCCCTTTTTTCATCCCAGTCCCACCATATTCCATCTATCTGAATTCTCCCATACTTAACTCATGTTCTGTTTCCCTTTTTTCTTTTCTTTCTCGCTATTTTCCTTAATTTATACTGCATCTTCCTTTCTACACATGTCAAATCATCCTCTATTCTCTCTGGACTACCATATAATAACCTCTTCTTTGTCATCACCTCCCTTTTATTTTCCCATTTCTTTAGTTTCACCAGTACTATTATCTCCCCTCTTCGCACTTCCCTTCCTACAGTTCGCATTTCCTCTATCTCTACTTTAGAATCAATCCTTTTTAGTACTTCGTCCACCCCTTCCTTCAGCTCCTTCCTCTCTAATCTTATACCCTTTATCACTATGTTTAAGTGTATTTCTTCCCTTTCTTTCCTTTCTATTCTTCGTTCTATTTTTCTCAGCCTTTCCATCTCCTCATTCCCAGTCTCGCCCCCACCACAACCCCCGTTCGAGCTTTCAAGTTTCTTCATCCTACCTCTCATCTCCTCTACCTTTGTATTATTAACTTCTTCCTGCTTCTCCAGTTTTTGCTCCAATGACTGCATCCTCTTTTCTAACTTTTCCCTGATTTTTTCCCATTTTTTATTTATTTCTTAACTACAGCAATTTCCCGCCTAATTTCCTTCTTTAATTCTACTCCCCTTTTCTCCTACTTTTCTTCATAAATCCCCATTACCTCTATCATCACTTCTCGAATTTCCTTTAGCCTTTCCTCATTCATCGACACTTCACTTTCATCTCCGCTACCGTCAGCACCCTCACTATCATGGCTCATCCCTACCAAACTCTGATTTTCCAGCGGCGATCTAAACATTTTCTGATATTTTACGCTTGTTCGGATATCTTCCTTCTCTTCACTGCTTTGCCTCTCCCCTCTCTTCCTTTTGATGATTGCTTCTATTGATCCTACGATTTTTTTTCTTAATCTTTCATTTTCTATAGTTTTTTAACCTTGCCCCTTGCCTTCCTTTCCTTTATCTCTTCTTCCGGCGTACTGAACACTTCCTGCTCTAATTCTGTTTCTTCCGCGGAGATACTGGCTCGGGTAGCCATGAATCAAATTCAAACTTTCCCGCCTTCTATACTTTCCTGCCTCTATCTACCTTCGCTGTCTGGTACCTGTCTAGCCTTTCTTTGTCGCTACCCAACCCTGCTACTATCAATCCGTCAGCACAGTCCTCCCGCCCTGTCAAAAATCTTCAAAAAAACTTCCACACCAATCTGTCTCAATCGTCCAAAATATCCACTTCTCCTTTACAATGTCACATTCCCTGAATTCATCTTTCACATCCACACCCTTCTACACACTTCCATAATCCACTCACCTGAAATTTCACCACAATATCAGAAAAACTCAGCTTTAACAATTTCCACTACTTTACACTTTCATGTGGGAAACGGAAGTCCTATAACTTAGTTATTATTCAGATGTTGCCATGTTCCTATATTTCCGATCTTATTTTTCACCTGTACAGTCATCTACACAGACGTCACCTAGGGGAGATAGAAATCACTAAAAGTCATTCAGAATTTGACCTGAAGACTGTTCCTAGTATGCTTACATCGGTGAGAATAGTCGCGCTCTTAGGAATATAATTATAGTAGAGGATCCGAATATAAAACGACCTTCATCCATTCGTTTACGCAATGAAAAGAATTTTATATCAAAGTTAATACGTTGAAAAATATATCCTTTCATGTATCAGACATATAGGTTTGGGGCCTCTAACACATCCCCACGAGTTCCGGAGAACTTCCCTTACAACCAAAAATGTCAATTCTTTACGAAATCGAACTATATTTATTATCTTTAGTTAATTAATTTTCAATTATTTAAACAAATTGTATTTGTTTCAATAATTTTATTTCAAAAATTCGTCTTCGCCCTAAAAATTATTACTATTAGTCCAGTGGAATATTTCTTAACATTGGTTCCTTCGTTCTTAATTGTTCAAGCAAATGGGATTTGTTTAAAAATTTTTTTACAAAAATTCGTTTTTTTTCTTAAAAATTATTACTATTGGTCTAGTGGAATATTTTTTTATAAAAAATTACTAATATTTCTTTAGTGGAATATATATCAACATTGTTTGATCAATTTTCTAATTTTTAGTTGTTTTTTTTTGTAAAAATTATTACTATTGGTCTATTGGAATGTTTAAGAACAATGGTTAATTAATTGTTAGTTATATAAACAAATTCCATTTGTTTAAATGATTAAAAATTCATGAACTAATGTTATTAAATATTCCAATATATTAATAGTAATAATTTTAAGGGGGGGGGGGGCACATTTTATAAAAAATTATTGAAGCTTATTGCATTTTTTTAAACAATCAAAAATTAGTTAACAAATGATAATAAATATTTTACTCAATCAATATTGGTTAGTTCAAGTAAAAAGAAAACTTGAATACAGTGCTTAAAAGGACGATTTCATGAAGAATTTAAATGTTTTGTTTTAAGGGTAGTTTTTAGGTACTCTTGGATATGTGTCAGGTGTGTCAAATCCACACACCTGATATATACTGTCCAGTCACATTTTTTCAAACCAGAAAAAAATTATTCTAAAAACTAGAAAAAGTGATTTTTCCACATGCATTTTACATGCGTTTCAAAACTCAAAAACCGGAATTCAAAACAGATTTTCGCAGACAATCTTATGTGAGCGTGTTTGCAATAAAATTATCTTCATTTCTTTTTATCTTACCTGCTTATACCTGCCAATCCAATAGTTATAATGGGGAAAAAAAAGACATCTTGACGCTTGCAAATTTTATAAGCTTCATACTTTCGCTAGTATATAGTTTGTTTTGTAAACAAACGATTGCATGTTTTTTTTAAAGATCTTTTTGAATTTATAATTAATCATAGCCTTGATTGAAATTTTTCAGGCAACGTACTAGCTATAAATTTTTTAACATATGAACTTTGATATAAAATAATTTTCATCTCGTAAACAAATGGACGAAGATCGTTTTATATTGAGATCTTAGACTATTAAGGAACATACGAGCACCATAGCACGAAATGAAAAATATTACAGAGTTTTCAGTAAACATGTAGTACAAAATACTCCATTCAATATAATGCTATGAAATGGAACGATGCTGTGATCTTACTCAAAGAAAATAATTTTTTGATGCATGCTTTTGCTAAGATGGTCTTTATTAAAACAATAGATGAGAAAGCCATGAACTTAATTTCTGACTTAAATTCTTTTAATGAATCATATATGATGATTGTACCCTTTTATAATACATTAAATTTATGTCTGAAATAATATAGAATTTTTCCTTTAATTTCTTCGATTGTTTTTTTATCTAACTATGTAAATGATAATTGTTAAAATTAACTTTTTTGCTGAAAAAGGAAAATTTTAAAAAATCTTTGAATTTAATATTTGAAATTGTATGCAGGCTTCTCATTCACTTACATTGTATATTATCTAATAGCAAATCAGTATGAAATATATTATAACTTTTCATAATTCTTAATCGGTCCATTTAATTGTGTTTACAACATATCGCGAGATTATATTTAAAAAAATCGTTTCACAATTTGAAATAATATCCAATTCCTCCTTTCAAATTTTCCCACTTTTTATCTATTTAAGTATCTATATTATAATTGTAAGAATGAACCTTTCATAATGAATTAAAAAAACATTGAATTTAATATTTGTAGTTGTATAGACGATCCTGATTCACCTATATTGAATTAATTTTTTTAAATTTAGAGAACTAAATTCTCTATAAATTTCAGGTGAAACATTGTTTTATAAAGTGAATAGTTGCAGAGTGATTCCCGGTTGAAGTGAGGATTATTTCCTAGAATCACGTATACATTGCCCTTATAAATTTATAAAGTACTATTTGTGATTTATTATTTTTAATAATTATTATATATAAGATTTACGTAGGAAATACAATATACGTGCAGAAAATGATCGTTTAGACTCGTTTCCGTACCACCATTAAGGTAGATTGAACAGTGCATTTTTTTATTGTGGTTTACCCTTGTAGGCCTAGTCCAAGTTCGCTGATTTTTTCTTCGATAAAACGAATTGGTCGAGTGTCTTCCTCCTCTTCCGCGTGTCGAGATAGAAGTGGCTTTTCATTAAAAATATGTTATTATGTCAACCGTTGTCAGCTCATTGCACTTGTCCAGTTTCCACCCACACACAGAGTGACGCATTTGACCAGGGCATCGATCGCACGCCTCAAATCGAAGTGATAATTTTTCCAAAGAGGGCTTATTTTTTTCTGTGAACTATTATACGCATATTTATTCACCTTACATCTTTACTATCAGTTTAAATCCATCTGCCTATAATTGTAGATGAAGTTACTCAAATTTGCGAAGTTAGGGTCGCCAACAACCTTGCTAAAGAGATGATTTTAAGGCAAGAGGACCAGGGGAAATTTGAGATGGCGTTTCTCTCACGCTTTCGGAAAGTTTTTATGCCGGACTCTCAGGGTCAGCATTACCCCTTGAAACAATGGATGGTGGTAGAGGAGAATTTTAGCGTCGTATCCGCTCTCCTCCAAAGTGAGGAGGAAGCTTTAAAAGAGTTTTTGCCAAATAAGCATCATCCTAAGTCACAGGACCCATGGAGCTCGACTCACCTTATCACTCACACCATTGACGCCGAGGGTCATCCTTCCATTAAAGAGCGATACCGCATAGTTTCTCTAAAAGTACAGGTAGCTATGTATGAGGAAGTTGACAGGTTGTTGGCTGATAGTATCATCTCGGAGTTCTTCAACCTTGCTTGCAAACCTGAGGAAAAATATCGTTTTTGTTTTGATTTTCGAAAGCTGAACCCTGTCTCCAGGAAAAATGCGTACCCTTTCCCTTATATGACCGACATACTAAGACAATTAAAAGCCGCCAGTACCAGTACCAGTACCATCGGGTAATTACGCCGGAAATAAGACTGTTGTTCGAAATTAAAGTATCTGGGCCTTGTTCTTAACCGAGACGGTGTCAAGGTCAATCCTGATAACGTGGAGCTTATAACCTCGTATCCTCCCCACCCCAAGACAGTTAAACAACTGCGTAGGTTCATGGGGATGTCATCGTGGTATCGACGATTCATCCTGGAATTCGCGACGGTTCCAGAGCCTTTGACTCAGCTATTTCGAACGAACGTAAAATGGCACTGGGGCGAAGAATAGCTGGAGGCTTTTGATAATATAACAAGGAACATGACAGACGTACCTATTCTCGCGTATCCCAGGTTCAATAGTGTGGCCGAAAAACCTTTTAACCTGCAGACGGACGCCAGTTCCTCCAGTCTGGATGTAGTTTGGACCCAAATACAGGATGGTGAAGAGAGGGTCATCTCGTTTGCTAGTCGGTCTCTCTTGACCGCAGAACGTGATTATATCGTCACGGAGCGGGAATGCTTGTCCGTGGTCTGGGGAATCAAAAAGTTCCGCGAGTATCTGGAAGGTTTATACTTTAAGGTCCTCACCGATCACGGTAGTCTTCGGTGATTGAACAACTGGAGGAACCTGAAAGGTCGATTTGCCAGATGGTGTTTGAAATTACAATGGTATGATTTTGAGATCATCCATCGCAAAGGTGCCCTACACCACGTCCAAAACGCGTTGTCTCGACTAATGGACGGCGATCAGACTCCAGTTTCATGCGTAATGGAAACAAAATATTCCTGGTATCTAATGTCCGTGCAGGCCGTTCAAGACCGACCAAAGATCTTTCCAGATTGGAAGATAAAAAAACAGTAAGATACATCGTCAAAAACCGAATGTGGCAACCGAACCCCTTTTGCCCGATCTGGAGGCATGGAAATTAGTCGCTCCGATCTATAATAGGTCCCAGGTATTGCAGAAGGCGCACGACGAGCCCCTCGCCGGTCACTTTGGTACCGAGAAGACTTATCAGAAGATGGCCATCCCCTATTACTGGCTAGGAATGTTTCACGATATGGCGCAGTTACGCACGGCTAGTGGTCCCACTGTAAGAAAAGCTTGTGAATACCGAGTTGTATTTTTCTGGGGGCCGAGAGGCAATATATACCGACAATAGTACCGAATTCACAAACAAGCTTTTAGATCAAATTTCTCGGAATGTCGGTATAACCAACACTGGGAACACCACCGTCCAGCCTCAACCCCAAACGCAAACCTACCGTGACCGCGGTGCCGCACAGTGATAAATCAAAG
>NC_046658.1:26792845-26799292 GCF_010883055.1 Belonocnema kinseyi
CATGCCTCGAAGTGCTGCCCTCTTCAACTTTTCGACGCTTCTATGGCAACCGCGTCCTTTGCCTACGTCTACGGGGGAGTGTGGGGCCAAGCCGAAGCCAGATCGAAAGTGCAGGTGATTTTCTGTTTCTCGATTCTCGCGCCGAAAATATTAAAATAATTTAGAGCCTAAAATTATTATATTTATTATTATGGTAAAATTAATTAATTTCTTTTACGGTTTCTTCTTTAAAAAAGGGACACTTTCGAGATACTAAATAAATTTAAGAAGTATGTTAATTTTAAATTAATTCAGAATTTAGTTAAATGAACAAATTTGATAAAGCTTAGTTTAAAAAATATAATTTTTACAAAAGTAGTGAATTGAACATTCGAATACTTCACTGTATAAATTTATTCTGCGTGTATTTTTAAATCCCAAAATATTGTATTATTTTTTCGCATAATTAATATTTGATTGAAGTAATATTTACACTTCTCTGTAGTGTCGAATTGACAATTTACATTTAAATCCTAGGAAATTTTAAGGTTCTCACTACTCATTTAATTATTTATCAAAATTATGTTAAAATTCTGTGTTTTGTTTGTTTTTGTTTCTGGATTATTTGAAACGTGTAATCTTTTTCCTTATAATTTGTTTAATTACAAAAACCAGTAAGTAGACTATGCCTTGAAAATTAAAATTTAATTTTAAAAGTTTGAGGGCAGTTAAACACTTGCAATTCTTATGCTCATCAGAATTCACAACTTCAAAGAAATCCAAATAGTTTATAAAAATAATTCGAAGAATCGAAGAAGCCAAAAAATTCCTAAGATTTAAAGTAGAAATATGTATTGAATTTGCAACAAAGAAGATTAATTTTTTTATCAAAAAGACGAATTTTTAACAAGTTCCATGAATTTTTCTACCAAATAGTTGAATTTTCAACTTATAAAGGATCCATTTCTAATCAAGAATAGAGAAGTTGCAATTTTCAGAAAAAAAGTAATTTTTAACATAAAAAAACCAAATTGTCAACAAGAAAGTTCAATTTTAAGCCAAAGAGGTAAATCTCGCAGAAATATAATTGAGGGCCGGGATGCAAGGACCGGGCGAAAGCCCGAAACGGGTAAAACTATTGTCCACGTGAAGGAAGTGGAGATGGAAAATTTTGTTTCGAATTTTAATTTTTCAAACGAACACTTTAATAGGAAATTTAATTGCGCATCTTTTTTTCCTCATGAAAAAAGTTGTAGCTTTTTTGTTTTCGAAATAAAAATAAAAAACGATTTTTTTACCAAAACAAAATTTAATTTCTATTTTGACTTTAACTCGTGCTCAGTCATTAAGTTTTGGAAATTTCGTAATGAACTTCACAGAGATTACGCTTTGCACTGTTCTAAGAGTAACTGTGAAGGTTAGAAGTTGAAATATTTACATTGGAAAAAGTTAATAATTTGTTTCCGTCGAGTCATAAAAATTGGAAATTGATACTTTCCAGCACTTGAGGAGTGGAGCGATTTTTGAGCTAGAAAGAAGTTCCAGAGACAAAGTTGTTCAGTAAGAAATAAAGAAGTTTTTTGGAAAATATTACTTCGGTTAATTCAACGGTTTAAAAATTATGATTGTTTTATTTCGAGTGCGGTCGGTGCTCGCGCGTAGCCAAAAGCGCCTCCCGCTTCTCCGCTCGGATAACCGAATTCGATCGAAAGCTCGTTGAAAGTACACAATGAAAATTAAATAAGTACTAAAAATAATATTTTCTTATCAATATATTATACTTTAATCTTTAGGCTTATTGAAAAATGATGATAGAAATTCTTTCAAAACAAATTTAAAATCTGGGAAACTGTAATCATTAAAGCCTACCTTTTATAGTGCATTCTTCTATATTGACAAAACAATGTAAAAAAATGGTCATTTCTGCTTCGTTCTTTGAATAGTGCACATTTAAAGATTTCTTCCAAGACAAATAGTGTGCCAAACATTTTTATTTCTTTTTGGATTTCAAACCTCCTCTTTTTTCGTTTAAACAGTTGAAAATTAACTTTCATTATATTTAATAATTATGCTAATTAAAAATACTCGATTATTCTAATTTTACTGTTTCTTATTTCAGTCTTACTCATCTTTCCCATTTCTTACAACTATGTCTTGGAAGAATTTTTCGTAAAAATCCTTTCCAGACTGACTTAAATACTTTAACAAGCATTTTACATCTTTCAATTTGTCTTTAGTAATTCCGATACATTTCAGTTTAGGACACTCTAGTAGTTTGTCAAATTGACCTGTCATTTGAAGTTGAAACTTCTTTTATCTGTCTAAACGCACATTAAAGTCCGAGAGAAAAGGAGGAAAGGAAGCCAAAAGGAAATTAAAATGCTTGACACAAAGTCGGGAAAATCTCAAGATTATTATTAAGTCTTGCAAGAATTCTTTAAGTGTGCACTATTCAAAAATCAAAGCAGAAATGACCATTTTGCTTATATTTTGTACATTGTAGTATTTCATTCGAGATCTCAGATGCACAGCTTTGTTTGATAACAGTTTCCTATATTTAAATTTTGTTTTCATTGAATTTTATCATCATTTCTCAATAAGCCTAATTAGTGAAGTATAATATATTGATAAGAAAACATTATTTCTAGTACTTGTTTAATTTTCATTGTGTACTTTCAACGAGCTGTCGTTCGAATTCGATTATCCGAGCGGGGACGCGGGAGACGCTCTTGGCTACGCGCGAGCACCGACCGCACTCGAAGTAAAACAATTGTAGTATTTAAACCGTCAAATTAATCGAAGTAATATTATTCAGAAAACTTCTTTATTCCTTACTCAACAACTTTGTCGCTGGAACTTCTTTCTAGCTCAAAATTCGTTCGACTCCCCAAGCGCTGGATAGCAACAATGTCCAATTTTTAAGACGAGACGGAAAAAAATTATTAACTTTTTTCAATGTAAATATTTCAACTTCTTACCTTCACAGTTACTCTTAGAACAGTGCAAAGCGTAATTACTGTAAATTTTGATAGGAAATTCCAATAATTCCTAATAAAATGTATGTTTGAAAAATTAAAATTCAAAACAAAATTTTCCATCTCCACTTTCTTCACGTGAACAATAGTTTCACCCGTTTCGAGCGTTCGCCCGATTCTTGCATCCCGGCCCACAATTGAAAAAAACTAGATTTAACAAACACGAAAAAAACACGGAAAAGTTCATTTACAAACGAGTCCTACTTTAATTTTCTACCATATTGTTAAATCATTAATCAAAATTGACTAATTTAGAACTTAACAATTGCATTTTTAATAAAAAGACGATGTAAAATCAAAATCAAGAGAATTAATTTTCGACCAAAAAGATGAATTTTCAACAAAACAAAAGAATGTTCCACCAAATAGTTAAATTTTAATCTTATAAAGTATAAATTTCTAACAAAGATGAAAAACTGCAATTTTCATCTAAAAAATTAATTTTTAACAAAACAGAAAACCCAAAATGTCAAGAAAAATGTTACATTTTAGAAAAAGATTAATTTTCAACGAAATCGAGGAATAAAATGATAAAGTTCAACTTTTAACCAAGTCGTTTAATTTTCAATTAAGAAAGATAAATTGCGAACAAAATAGTAAAAATTTTTACCAAAGAAATGAATTTTTCAGCATTGTATAAATGATCTACCGAAATAAGACGAGCTTTCAACAAAATATATTAATTTTAACAACATTTTTTAATTTTAAAGCCATGAGGACGATTTACCTATGGAAAGGTAGAATTTTCAACTAAAAATATGATTTTTTATAAAAAAAAGTTAAGTTTCTGCCAAAAAGTTAGATTTTCATCAAACCAGTTTGTTGGTTATAAAACTGGTTTAATTTAAAATAAAAAACTTAATTTTCAACCGAATAGTTCAATTTTTTACAAAATTGCTGAATCATCAACCAAATTAGATCAATGTGGACCCAAATAGTTCCATCTATAATGAAAAATTATGAATTTTCAACGCAGATAATTTGTTTTCGGTAACAAAAGACAAATTTCTAGCAAAATACATGACATTTCAAAAAGAAAGAGCAATTTTTAACGAGACAATATTAATTTTTAATAAAAACTATATACATAAATCAAGAGTGAAATGTTTACCTCGTTAGTTTATAAAAATTAATTCTTATTTGAAAAAACGAATTTTCAGCAAAATAGTTACATCTTTAACAAAAGTGTTCAGTCTAAAAATGACTTTTTATCCGCGGAAGATTAATTTTCTAAAAATAGAATAGTTAAATTTTTGAGCAAAGAGGTGAATCTTAAACCAAAAGAATAATTTTCTACAAAGAAGTTTAACTTTTAACGAAGCTTCTGAATTCCTAACAAAACAAGATTACTTTTTAACAAAATACTTGCATTTTTTAAAGAATAATAAAATTTGCAACTAAATACTAGAATTTTTAACCAAACGAGTTAAATTTCTACCAAAAAGCATTTAAGCGAAAAAAGGAGAAAAGGGGATTTCTTAAAAACATAGAAAAAAAGAACAATTCTTTAAAAGTTAATTATAAGGAAACACACCAAATGTTATCTAAGTTCGTAACTTTTCTTCCACTGACCCCCAACCCCTGTTCGAACCATAGTTTTTAGCATGCCCCCCCCCCCCCCCCATGCAATTAGTAATTCAGTTTACTGACGGCCTCTTAAAGTTTCGATTTGTCTGGTTGAAAATTGATCTGCTTTAGTTGCTTGACATTTTCATCTCAAGTGAAAATCTATTTATATTGTTGAAAATTCAACTGTTTTATCGAAAATACCTGTTTTTGGCTGTGATTCGGATTTGAATATTTCTTGAAAATTAGTCTTTTTGGTTATTTTTATTCTTTTTCTGGATTTACATTTCATATTTCTTCAATTTTGCACATTTGGAATTGAAATTTTCTTGACTTTTAATATATATATGTGTGTATTTATGTGTTTTCGGAGAACCTTAAACAGGAAGATTTTTAACGACTCTCGGATATGACGTAGTCTTAAGTCGACCCTTACATTATCGTGTGTTTTCCTTAACAGTTTCGTGGCCAATATGAAAGAGAGCAGTCTCTTATATACTCGGTTGGAGAAAAAACAAAATAGAAAATTTTCAATTTGGTATAAATGCACTTTCTTAAAATTGTGCTTCGATATGGAGTTACTAGGAAATCCGGAAACGTACTTAAAGATAAGTAATTCATAGCAAATTATTATAATTTTACGATACAAGAAAGAAAACAAAGGAAATTTAAACCTACAAACTAAAAATAACGCCGAGATTTTGAACCGTGTGTGTGTGTGTGTATATGCACCATTCGGTTCGGTTTTGATTCCTCTAGAATCAAACCGAAGGGCCTATGACAAAGCCACCGAATGCGTCCTCGGGTTGCGGATAGAGGGTACCTGTACCAAGGATTTCTGCTGAATATGGTTACAAAAATAAATAGGCAGTCGCGGACAATTGTCCAGGGGTGTTCCCGAAGAAATTAACCCCTAAGCGGAGGTGTGAAAACCGTGCCGAAAGCTGAATGGCACCTGGGTGAGGTGTCTAGAACGTTGACTCTGGGATACCGGGAGACCTCTCAGAGCACGCAGCCTTATCCTTGCATGCGGGGCTCTACAAGGATGGACGAACCCCTTTCCCTAGCTTCTCGTGGGAACAACAATGACAACACCAAACATTGTTGTAGTAAGTGCGGTTCAAAACAACAGAACGCGCAGGGCTCCCGACAATGGGTCGGCCAACAATGCTGACCAATCCAGAGCTGGGCGAGACAATGAAAATGGATTCAATGCGACGGATCGGCGGGATCTCTCGACCTTTGGGTGGACGTAGCAACTGAATCACGACTTGCTAGACTACTACGTTGCGAGTGTGGCCCGTGAACGGGGTTACATGGCACGGCTGCATGCTCTGTGGTGCGAGAAACACCCGGAGCTATCGCACTTTTCGCAGCAATGTTGCGAAACCATGCTGAACTACTCCGTAAAAGGGGCTATGTAAGCGGAATGCCTACTCTACCACAGCTAGAACAAGCCGGCAACAAAGAAAGAGAGGCGACACTAAGACCAACCGCGGGCAGGCATCCAATAGATGAAGAGCGATGCTTTACGACCCAGAGAAACATCAATACCAAGGTTTCTCTCAAGCCTAAAGATCTGGCTGAAATGGATGATGAGCTTCGTGGACATTTTTCCGATGAATCCGACCTCTGGGCTATCAATTATTGTGTGTATAATGCAGCGAGAGCTTTGGCCGATGCGAACCGTAAAACAAAACCAACGGCTGATCATAAGACCAAAATACGAATGCATCAACTTGCCATAAAGATAGGCTGGGCTGCTGCTGCTGACCATCAGGCAGCATATTGTTGAGAGAATACGGATACTATCTGACGCTAAGAGAAGTCTAGAGCGGAGGGAGAGGTGGGTCAGAGAAAATCAACA
>NC_046658.1:26799392-26800885 GCF_010883055.1 Belonocnema kinseyi
ACTACCGAGGAGGTGAAAAAAGTATTAAAAGGGATGAAGAACTATTCCGCACCGGGACCAGATTGTATCAAAACCTTCTGGTGGAAGAAGTTTTCTTCAACCAATCAGCATTTGGCCCATACTTTCACCTCATATTTGAAGTCGGAAGAGCCGATTCTAGAGTGATTGGTGGAAGGGCGCACAATACTCCTGCCGAAAATAGGCAACTTAGCTGACCCGACGAACAACGAGGCTCAAAGAAAGGCGTAGCCGGATGTCGGGAGAACCTGCTCATCGATAGATGTGTCTGCAAAGATGCAGCATTCTACCTACGTGACCTATCGATAACCTGGATTCATTATCGGAAAGCTTTCGATTCGACATCCCATGGACTTATCATCTGTCTTTTGGAAATCTTAAAGGTTCATCCGCAAATAGTTGGGTGCATAGAGAGATTGATGCCGCTTTCAAAAACCAGATTTACTATCTCATGTGGAAAAAATCGTGTGACAACTAACAAGGTCACCTTTCAGAGAGGTGTCTTTCAGGGCAACACCATGAGCCCACTTCTCTTTTGCCTTACATTATTGCCACTATCTCTAGTACTGCGCCATTCCGACGGGTACTTGTGCGGCAAACCTGCAGATCGAAAGCACAAGGTCACTCATGTATTTTACATGGACGATCTTAAGATCTATGCTAAAAACAGAGAGCAACTGCATCTAGCTCTGGGGATTGTCAAACGATATACTAAGGAAATTGGAATGAAATTTGGGTTAGACAAATGCGCCAAGGTTTGTTTGAAGCGAGGAAAACTTAATGACATCCCTGAAGATCCTGAGCTCGTTGATAGAAGCGCCATACGACAACTTTGCGCTGGATAGACTTATACATACCTGGGCGTGCCACAGAGCCGCAATCAGGATGTGACATCTATAAAGGATACTCTCTGAAGCAGATACAAACGTCTCGTCCCAGTACTATTCTATTCATTTGGAGTAGTTCCATGGACGAAGAACGAGCTCAGATCTCTTGATATCGGGACAAGAAAGGTTATGCACATGAACATAAGCATGCATCTTAAGTCTTCCGTTCCGCGACTGTACATCTCACGCCGTCAAGGGGGTCGCGGAATATTGAGTCTTGAATGTCTTCACAACAGGATTATTCTGGATACAGCACGTAGAGTTTCAAATGGAAGAGACCCTCTTCTTAAAATTGTCACCTTAATATCGCTCCTCTAAATGCTCCTAGGGAAATTGAGTCAATTGTCGAGAATGGGAAGTGCCGCATATACTGGAACTTTATATTCTCGACAATTGTTACTAGGAAATCCGGAAACGTACTTAAAGATAAGTAATTCATAGCAATTCATTATAATTTCACGATAAAAGAAAGAAAGAAAAGGAAATTTAAACCTACAAACTAAAAATAACCCCGAGATTTTGAACCGTGGGAGGGGGGTGACTCACTTTTTATTGTAAATTCAAAGATATAGGCCTAAAATAAACACA
>NC_046658.1:26800985-26809023 GCF_010883055.1 Belonocnema kinseyi
TCAAAATCTCGGCGTTATTTTTCGTTCGTAGGTTTAAATTTCCTTTGTTTTCTTTCTTTTGTTGTGAAATTATAATGAATTGCTATGAATTACTTATCTTTAAATACGTTTCCGGATATCCTAGTAACTGCATATCGAAGCACAATTTGAAGAAAGTGCATTTATACCGAATTAAAAATTTTCTATTATGCTTTTGCTCTAATCGAGTATATAAGAGACCGCTCCGAATCGCAGCCAAAACAGGTATTTTCGATAAAACAGTTGAATTTTCAACAATATAGATAGATTTTCTCTTGAGAAGAAAATCTCAACCAACTAAAACAGATTAATTTTCAACCAGACATTTGTACCCCAATCAAAAGAATTGAATTTTCCACCGAATAAAAGAATTTTTAAACGAAAAGGATGAATATTGACAATATTGTCGAATTTTGAAGAAAATGATTCAGTTTTGAGCCAAGTAATATAATTTTTACAAAAAAAAAAGAACCATTAACAACAAATTTCATTGTAGGCGTCGCGACTAGAAAGAATAAGGATGCACACATATTGCCACTTGGTAAGCTCTTCCCTGAAAATCTTGGTTAAGTCTCTCCAACATTAGTTCATGCGTTCAATATCATAAAATTTTTAGAAATAATTGTTTCTTTATTTCAATTTATACCAAATCATTGCAGTACTTTGTAAGGCAAATTTCTGCCAATTTTCGATTATCAGGCTTAGTTAAGTCTTCCACTTTCCCCACGGAAAGAAATTAATTGTCTGTGTAAAAAAGTAACTTTGCTACCTTTGGTTCAAATTCGAATTTCTTATGGACAATTAATCTTTATGATTGAAAATTCGTTTCCCTATTTTACAAAGCATCTCTTGGCAGCATCTGCATTTCTTGAAATATCAAATATTACTTTTTCTATCTAAAATTCAGATTTGCGGGGTAAAATGTCAACTACCTTTTTAAACATTTACACGCTAGTTCGAAAATTCAACTCTGGTTAAAAATTTAAATATTTTGTTGAAAATCTTTTCTTTTTGTTTTGAGAATTCTTTTTGTTAATGCAACTCTTTTTGGTTAAGATTAATCTTTTCTGTTTGAAAATTTGGCCATTCAGTTTAAAATTTATATTTGTAGGTTGAAAATTTAACTATTTGGTGAAAAGTTAAACTATTTGATGTCAAATGCAAATCTTTCATTAGAAAGCCAAATTTTTTACAAAACCGTTTACACTGAAAATGAAACAATTTAATTTTCACTTTTAAAAAATTAACGGAATGGCAATCAAATAGTTACTTTTTCATCCAAAAATATAACATTTTAACAAAATGGTTGAACTTTTAAATAAGTAGATATATTTTCAACCAAAAACTGAAAAATATGATTATTCTAAAACAACAACAGCTGAATTGAATAAAAAAATTCATTTTAAGAAAGTTTTTAAATTTTTAACCAGACATACATTTTTAACTCAAATAATGATCCTTCTACAACAAAAATTAATTTGTGAAAGGTCGTTCAACCTTAAAACAATTAGAGAAATTTTCAACAAAAAAGATTAATTGTCAGCCAAAGAAAGAAAGAATTTTCAACTAAAATGATGAATCTTCAACCCAAAAAACATCCATTTTTACTCATTTAGTTTAACATTTAACCAAGTAGTCGAATGCAAACAAAAGATATAAATTTTAAACAAAAAATTTGAGTCCTCAACAAAGGAGCTTTAACAAAAGATAATTCACAACTACCAAATTACAGTTGTAGATGTATTTATGTATATATTATCGAGCGCAAAGCTCTAGAACGAACAAAGAAAAAAGAAAAATATCTACAAAATTGTTGAGTTTTCCACCCAAAAAGGCAAGTTTTAAAAAGCAGTTGAATTTTCAACTTAAAGGGATACATTTTCACTGTGTTCATGTTCAGTAAGAAAATTAAGTTTCTACACAAAGAGATGACTTTTTAACCAAGAAACGATTTGAGTCAAGACAAAAAAATGCATCTAAATTGTTGAACATTTTCAACCAAAAATTTTTAAAAACTGTTCCCTTATAGTTTAAAAATCAAGTAATTGGTTCGAAATTCGTTTCTTTTTTTGTAAAACATTAATCTTATTGGTTAAATATTAATCTTTTGAACATAGAATTTTTTTATGAGGAAAAAATAGTTTTCTTAAAATTTAATCTAAAAACAACAAAATTTCCTTCCTGATCGATTCAAAGACTCCTTTGAGAATTTATTGAAGTGGAAATGTAACTTTCTTCAAATTTCTTTTTTTTTTTTATTAATTTCTATAATGATGAAATCTACTCATATTACTTTTGGTTAAAAAATGATATTTTTTAGATAAAAATCATATATTTGTTTGAAACTTTCTAGATTTAGTAGAAAATTCGTAATTTTTTGTAGAAACGTAATATTACTGGTTGAAAGTTATTATTTTTCATTAAGGATTGAGTTATTTAAAAAAAATCCTTTTCAGTTTGTCAAAAACAAATTTCTTTAAAAGAAATTTCGATTCTACTATTTTTAGTTGAAAATTGATATTTTAAATTGAAAATTGACCTTTTGTACTCAATAATTAAATTTTTTTAATTTTTATGTTTTGGTAGAAAATTAATCCTTTTGGTTTAAAATCGACCTTTTTTCGTTGAAGATTGAACTATTTGGAAATAAATTTATCTATTTTGATACAGTATTGAGAAATTCAGGATTTTGTTGAAAATTCGTTATTTTTGGCAGAAAAATAAACTTCTTAATTGAAATTTCATCTTTGTTTCGAGGAATCTATTATTACATGAATAATTCGTTTTTTGGTGGAAAACTAATTTCTTTAAGAGGAAAGTCGTTTATACCATTTTTTATAAAAAAATGATATTTAAAAAAAATGGATCTTTTTTTTGTTGAAATTATAATTTTTTTTATACCGTCTTTTTAAACAGGGAAATTAATCTTCGCGGTTGAAAATGCATCTTCTTCATTGAGGGTTCAATTATTATTTTTTTTGAAAATTCCTTCATAGTTAGTCAAAAATTAATTTATGTAAAATAAAATTGGATTATATCATTTTTCGTAGATAATTGATATTTGAAATTAAAAATATATCTTTTTTAGTTGAAAATTCAATCCTTTGTTTTGAAAATGCACATATTGCGATGAAAATTCGTTATTGCGGTAGGAAATTAGTCTTCTCATTTGAAAATTCATCTTTGTGATTAAGAAAAAAAACTATTAAGTTGCACATTCCGTTTTTTTTGTTAAAAATTAAATTCTTCAACTAAAAATTTAACTCTCCCAATTTCAGTAAAAAATTGAAATTTTGCATTACAAGTTGACATTTTTGTGTTAAAAAATCAATTATTGGTTTCAAACCTCGTCTTTTTTTATATAAAATTAATCTTCTTGGTTGAAAATTTATCTATTTGTTTGAAACTTCAACTATGTATTAATGTCTTTAAGGAAAATTTTCATTATACCATTGTAGGTTAAAAACTAATCGTCTTTTGTAAAGAATTAATTTTATGGGTGAAAAATTAATCTGTTTTATATTATTTTTAACATAGATGTCCAAATTCGACTTTTTATTGTTTTATATGGGAGAAAACGTATTGCATAATAGACTATGAAATAATTTTTATCGCTGAGAGATTCCGCTGAATAATGTATAGAACCTGCTTGATTTAAAGTGAATTCTATCTTATTCTAAATACTTTTTATTGTATTGTTCTTGGATTGAAAATTAATTTAGTTGAAAACAATTTACATCTGTATAAGGTTTCATACAATTTATAATAATAAATTTCGTACAAAAAAAAGATCATCTGAAAAATAACGAAAAAGGAATATAATAATAAAAAATTTAATATAATTACATATACGTCACTGAAAAAATCATTTGTAAACAACTTTTTCGATTGAAAATGGTTTCATTAAATAAAAAATTGATGACAAAACTTTTCCGATTACATTAGTATTGTTTTCTCATCAATTGCACTTCTTTAAAATAAAATAATGTTTTAAGATTACTGCGAGATTTATCAGTAGTTCTTAATAAAATTAAACAAAATTTAAATTTAAAAATAAGTGAATTTCATTTTTTATTAGTTCACAACTAAGATACAAGATATTGTATACTTTTCATAGATTTAATAAAATTCTCTGATATAGGCCACCATTGTGTCTACTGTCTGGTGTCAACATCTGTTTTAGTTAAAATTTATGTAACATAAAATTGGATCCTATCATTTTTGGTAGAGAATTGATATTTGAAGTTAAAAACTGATCTTTTGTGGTTGAAAATTCAACCCTTTAGTTTAAAAATACACATATTTAGATGAAAATTCGTTATTTCGGTGGGAAATTAGTCTTCTCGTTTGAAAATTCATGTTTGTGATTGAGAACAAAACTATTAAGTTGCACATTCCGTTTTTTTTGTAAAAATTAAATTCTCTAACTGAAAATTTAACTATCCCGCTTTTGATGGAACACTGATATTTGGAATTAAAAATTTATATTTTCGGGTTAATAATTCAATTATTTCTTTGAAACATCGTCATTTTTATATAAAATTAATCTTCTTGGTTAAAAATACATCTGTTTGCTTGAAAGTTCAACTATGTATGTATCATCAAATGCATCTATTTTAGTCAAATTTCAATTAATTTGTTGAAATTAAAATGTTTCTAGCTAAATATTAATTCTTTTAACTAAAAAGGAATTATCCTATTTCTGGTTTTATATATTAATATTTTTAATTAAAAATTTATCTAATTTAGTCGAAAACTCCACTATTTTTTCGATAACTGATCTTTTTGGTTAGGGTTCAACTATTTTGTTAAAAATTGATTAAAAATTCAACTGCACAATTTCAGGACGAAAAGTTATATTTTTAAGTAAAAATTAATTTTATCATTTGAAAAATCGTTTTTCTGGTAGAAAATTATTTTTCTTTGTTAAAATCTTATCTTGTTTATTTAGGATTGAAGTATTTTCATGATTTTTTTTGTTTGTTAAAAATTAATGCCTAAGAAAAACTTTAATTGTATCATTGTTGGTTGAAAACTAATCGTTTTTTTTTGTAGAGTATTAATGTTATGGGTAAAAAATTAATCTTTTTTTTATTATTCTTAGCATAGATGTCCAAATTCGATTATTTTGTCTTAGATTGGAAAAAAATCTCTTGCATAAGTTACTATAAAACAATTCTAATCGCTGAGAGATTCTGCTAAATAATGTGTAGAACCTGCCTGATTTTAAGTGAATTCTATTTTATTTTAAATACTTAATATAATATTGTTCTTGCATGGAAAATTAATTAAGTTGAAAATTCTATTATTTGTTTGAAACAATTTTTTAAAATAGAAAATTAATCTTTGTGTTTGAAATATCATCTTTTGTTAAAACTTTTACTATTTGGTGTCAAGTTCATCTCTTTTAATTAGAATTTGAAATAATCTGTAAAAAATTTCATTTTTTTGATCGAATATTAACTTTTATAAACTAAAACTGAATTATTCTATTTTTGTTTAAAATTTGATATTTTTTGTTGAAACTGCATCTTTTTAGTTAAAAATTATTTTATGGATGAAAAATTAATCTGTTTTTTCTTATTCTTAACATAGATGCCCAAATTTGATTTTTTCGTCTCAGATCGAAAAAAAACGTCTTACATAATTTACTATAAAAGAATTTTACTCGCTGAGAGATTCTGCTAAATAATGTGTAGAACCTGCCTGGTTATTAGTAAATTCTATTTTAATTTTAATTCTTTTTATAATATTGTTCTTGCATTTAAAATTAATTTAGTTGATAATTCTATTATTTGTTTAAAAAAAATTTGTTTAATTAAAAATTAATCTTTTTTGTCAAAACTTTTACTATTTGGTGTAAAGTTCATCTGTTTTAATTAAGATTTTTAAAACCTGTAGAAAATTTCATTTTTTGGATTGAATATTAACTTTTATAAAATAAAAACTGAATTATTCTATTTTTGTTTAAGATTTGATACTTTCAATTGAAACTTCATCTTTTTTGTTAAAAATTATTTTGTGGTTAAAGAATTAATCTTTTTTTTTATTATTCTTAACATATATGTCCAAATTACATTTTCTTGTCTTACATCAGAAAAAACGTCTTGCATAACTTACTATAAAAAAATGTTAATAGCTGAAAGATTCTGCTATATAATGTGTAGAACCTGCCTGAATTTAAGTGAATTCTATCTTATTTTGAATACTTTACATATTATTGTACTTGGATTGAAAATTAATTTAATTGAAAATTCTATTATTTGTTAAAAAAGATTTGTTTAAATAGAAAATTAATCTTTGTGATTGAAATTTCCTCTTTTTTGTTAAAACTTTTACTATTTGCTGTCAAATTCGCCTGTTTTGGTTAAAATTTTAAATGACCTGTAGAAAATTTTATTTTTTTATTTAATATTAAGTTTTATATACTAAAAACTGAATTATTCTATTTTTCTTTAAAATTTGATATTTTTATTGAAACGTGACTTTTTTTAGTTAATAATGGAATTATTTGTTTGAAAATTGCCGTATTTTGTTGAAAATTTGTGTTTTTTGTTAGAAATATAAATATGAAGACTTGATACATCCATAAACCTGAACATAATTCATTCAATCCCACATTTCTTAAACCATATATTATTTAAATGCACGTAAAACATTGGAAGCCTATACATTTTATACAGCTATTTTGTTGTGAAGGTCAAGTGCAAGGAGTTTAATGGTACTTTTCTGATATTGAGTAAAGTTAGTGTAACATTAGTGTATTTTTAGTTATAAGTTAATGTTTTAGTTATTATTTGCATTCAATATAATCATTAAGTATTATTCCTGTGATGCATGGAACTTATTATAAGATTTCATTGCTGATAAAAAATGCGGTAGCGATTTCTTGAGATTCTGAGGTTAATACTACATTTTGCAATTCAAGAGCTAACTGCTCACAGTAAACAAATTTATCAAAAAGACGTAAGATGAAAACATAAAAAGCTATGTTTTATTTTAATCCTGATCAAAATAGTTTCTGTTTTCTCACCAAACATTTTATAATTTTGAATGAAATATTTGTGTAATTTGTCAGAAAAATTTCAGTAAAAGCTCAACTTTCTTAAAGTTTTTGTAGTACATTTTCGTAACCTTTCATAACAAAAAATAATATTTGATAGATTTTTGTAGATATATACGGAAGATTGACATTAAAGTGGCCAAAATTATATAATTCTGCGACCAGCAGTTCGCTTTTGTATTCTAAAATTACTTCCTAGCCTCAAAATTTCAAAAGTTGTTATCGCATGTTCCACCAGCAATGAACTTTAATAACAAATTCCATGTTTCGTAGAAATATTACCTAATGTTAATGTTTATATTAATAATAAATAATAGATTAAACATTAACTTATAATTAAAAATATACTAACTCTACCGATAGAAATCTCAGAGTATATGCTAAAGATTCTCAAGGCTCTGAGAAGCACGGAGAAATTCTCGGCAGGCACTCAGGTAGACATATTTAATGGTCCAGATAGCTCGTTCAAATGCTTTGTAGGCTTTAAAATGTTCTTCCCGAATTTGAAATAAAAATACGATCATAAATAACAAGCAGAGAGCCCTGTATTGCGATTGCAGTGGTACGTGTGGAAAGGTGGGAATAAAAGAGAAGCGTTGATTATTATTATCGACCTCGAAATTTGATTCGATTATTATTCTCAGCAGTGATCCAAAAATACATGCGCATGCTTGAACTGTGTGTCGCTCATCGACTCTAGTTCGCGTACGTATTTAAAAATCAAGTACCGACGCGCACCGCAGCAAATGAACGTCACTCAAATCCAAGCAAGCGCAGATCAATCCAGCTCCGTTGGGATTATTTAACTTCAAGAAAACGCGTGTAACGTTCCATTACTGTCTAACTCACGGTGAATCACGAGTGTCCCTTTCGCACGCGTGTAGCTATCAAAGAACGAGCAATCGTGACAATTTTTTCAATATTTTCCAACTCTGTCTAACCCATTCACAACTCGTG
>NC_046658.1:26809123-26838959 GCF_010883055.1 Belonocnema kinseyi
TACCAAGAGATTCTGCTGAATATGGTTACAAAAATAAATAGGCTGTCGTGGACAATTGTCCAGGGGTGGTCCCGAAGGAATTAACCCCCATGCGGAGGTGTGAAAACCGTGCCGAAAGCTGAATGGCACCTGCGTGAGTTGTCTAGAACGGTGACTCTGGGATACCAGGCGACATCTCAGAGTACGCAGCCTTATCCTTGCAGAAGGGGCTCTACAAGGATGCGCGAACCCCTTTCCCTAGCTTCTCGTGAGGACAACAATGACAAAACCAAACATAGTTGTAGTTAGTGCAGTTCAAAACAATAAAACGCGCAAGGCTCCCGACAATGGGTCGGCCAACAATGCCGACTACTCTATATTTATGGCAGCCAATGAATATGGATTCAATGCGATGGATCGGCGGAATCTCGGGACCTTCAGGTGGACGTAGCGACTGAATGACGACTTGCTAGAGTGCTACGATACGAGTGTGGCCCCTGAATGGGGTTACATGGCACGGTTGAATGCTCCGTGCTTCGAGAAACGCCCGGAGCTTTCGCACTTTTCGCAGCAACGTTTGCGAAACCATGCCGAAGTACTTCGCAAAAGGGGCTACGTGAGAAGAACGACTACTCTACCATAGCTAAAACAAGCCGGCAACAGAGAAAGAGAGGCGACATTAAGGCCAACCGCGGGCAGGCATTCAATAGAAGTAGAGCGATGCTTCATGACCCGGAGAAACATCAGCACCAAGGTTTCTCTCAAGGCTAAAGATCTGGCTGTAATGGATGATGAGCTTCGTGGACATTTTTCCGAAGAATCGGAACTCTAGGTTATCAATTTTTGTGTGTATAATGCAGCGAGAGCTTTGGCCGATTCGTACCGTAAAACAAAACCAACGGTTGATCATAAGACCAAAAGACGAATGCATCAACTTGACATAAAGGTAGGCTGGGCAAGACATTACGCGTCCCGCATTCAATGTGTGATTGACTACATCACATCTGGCAGGAAGTTTACTGCCAACATTCGACAGTTCGCGCGCGAACTCCGGACCCGTTATCACACGCTTAACAAGTCAAAGCTGCTGACCATCGGGCAGCATATAATTGGGAGAATATGCATACTATCTGACGCTAAGAGAAGTCTAGAGCGGAGGGAGAGGTAAGTAAAAGAAAATCAACAGTTTCTCTGTGACCCACCTCGACTCTTCCAAGACCCTCCAGTTACTGTCGACCACCCGCCCAAACCAGATGAGGTCGACGTATTTTGAAGAGAAGTATATGAAGTGCGGCATAGACTAGACGAAAACTCAGATAATATAAATAGCTTCAAGGAGCTCTGTGATGCCTTTCCTAACACCTGATGAAGAATGCCCACCCATCACTACCGAAGAGGTGAAAAAAGTATTAAGAGGGATGAAGAACTATTCCGCACCGGGACCAGATTGTATCAAAATCTTCTGGTGGAAAAAGTTTCCTTCAACCCATCAGCATTTAGCCCATATTTTCACCTCGTATTTAAAGCTCCTGCTGGAAATAGGCAACTTAGCTGTGCCGAAAAATTACAGGCCAATCACTTGTCTGAACACACTGTAGAAGATATTCACAGCTATCCTAAATGATAGGATTGTTCGGGCAATTGAACCTGTGTGGCAAGAAATGTATGAGCAACAACGCTCAAAGAAAGGCGTAGCTGGATGTCGGGAGAACTTGCTCATCGATAGATGCGTCTGCAAAGATGCAGAATTCTACCAGTGTGAATTATCGATGGCCTGGATTGATAATTGGAAAGCTTTCGATTAGACCTCCCATAGACTTATCATCTGTCTTTTGGAAAGCTTAAAAGTTCATCCGCAAATCGTTGGGTGCATAGAGATATTGATGCCGCTTTGGAAAACCAGATTTACTATCTTATCTGGAAAAAATTGTGTGACAACTAACAAGGTCGCCTTTCGGAGAGGTATCTTTCAGGGCAACACCATGAGGGCACTCCTCTTTTTCCTTACGTTATTGCCACTATCCCTAGCACTTCCCCATTCCGACGGATACTTGTGTGGGAAACCTGCAGTTCGAAAGTACAAGGTCACTCATGTATTTTACATGGACGATCTTAAGATCTATGCTAAAAACAAAGAGCAACTACATCCAGCTCTAGGGATTGTCGAACAATATACTAAGGAAATTGGAAGGGAATTTGGGTTAGATAAATGCGCCAAGGTTTATTTGAAGCGAGGAAAACTTAGTGGCCTCCCTGAAGATCCTGAGCTCGTTGATAGAAGCGCTATACGACACCTTCGCGCTGAAGAGACTTATACATACCTGGGCGTGCCACAGAGCCGCATTTAGGATGCGACATCTATAAAGGATACATCTATATTATTATATACATCTATATAATTATGTGAATTTTCAATTCCAAAAAATCAGATCTCGTGGAAAGTCGAGATTTGAGTTTTTCTAATTGGAAATATATATATTATAGGTATGTATTTACCATTTACGAGAAGGACGTATGCCTCCTCCCAGCGACTGCGAAATATTCCGTCGTTCTCCCATTCGTGTCGCCAAACTCCCGTGCAGAAACTTTCATTTACTGCCGGTTTACCGCACGGAACGCGAAGGCAAATGGACGCCAGAAACAAAATGGCCTCTGCGGCCGGGCTCGTCGATTAGGTATTTCAGGTTAGGTGGGGGATATACAAGATATCTGTACTTCCAGGACCAAACAATAATACTAAATGCATGTGACGGAACTTTATTTTTAATAAATCAAAACAAACATGTAAAGCCAATAAAAAACGTTCGGTGAGCACGAGCAGATAGGGGCTGGATCGTGAATTCTCTTTGTATCTCTCTTAGTTATCTCTTTCACTATTTTCCTTTCATTTTTCTTATTTCCCTTTCCCTTTACCCCTTTCTCGTCCCCCTTGAATTTTTCTTCGCCCTTTCCCAGTCCAATACACCGTTTTTCTTTCTCCTGGTAACACTTTCCTTTTCTCAATTCCTCTTTACCATTTCCCCTTTGCACCATTTACCATGTCTTCATTTCCACGTACTCTTCACCCTTTTTCATGGTCTTCCCTTTCACCTTCTATTTTTTCCTTTACCTATTTCCGCCCTTTTCTTTCTCTATTCACCCTTTCCTGTTTCTCATTTTTTCCTCCTCTTTTCCTTTTACCTATTCCCTTGAACTATTTCGCTTTCCCCTTTTAACCTTTCCTTTTTCATTTTTTCCCCATTTCCTTCAACCTTTCTCTCTTTTCTTTATTTTGCTGTTTCCCCTTTCCCCTTTACTAATTTTCTGATTTCCCCATTATCCTTAAACGCTTCCCTTTTCCCTTTTTACAGCTTCGCCTTTCCCCTTCCTCTATTCCCCCGTCCTCTTTACCCTTGTTCTTTTTCCTATTCTCTTTTCTCTTTTATTTGTCTCTTTCCCCCTTTTCCTCTCCCTTTTCACCCTTTCCGGTGTCTCATTTTCTCCTTCCTTTTTCCTTTTTCTTTTTCCCTTTTTCTGTTTCCCTCTCCCCTTCCCTTTTTAATGGGTCCCTTTCCAACCTGTTCACGTTCCCTTCACCCATTTACTCATTTCCCCATTTTACCCTTTCCGTTTTTTCAAAAGGGGAAAGGAGAAAGAGGTAGGGGTGAAAATGGAAAGGGGGAAAGAAAGGAGGAAAGAGGGAGATGGGGAAAAGAGAAAAGGGTTGAAAGGAAGGGGGAAAGGATGAAAAGGGAAAGATTAAACGGGAAAGAGAAACAGCAAAATGGAATGGGGGAAAGGACAAATGAAGGAAAAAATTAAGAATTGAGAAGGAAGTAAAGGGAAAGGACAAAGGAAAAGGCGAAAATGGGAAGAAGAAAAAGAGAACGTGGGGAATAGGTAAAAATTAGAGGGTACGGGGAAATAAAGAATAAGGGGAAAGAGGGAATGGTGTCAAGGGAAAGCGGAAATGCTAACAATGAATAGGAGAATAAAAGGGAAAAGTGTTCCAAGTGGAAAGTGGAAAGGGGAAAGGAAAACTGTGAAGGGAATGCAAGGGGGGTGAGAAAAGGGTAAATGGGGAGGGGAATGGTTTCCTTTACCCTTGTTCTTTTTCCTATTCACCTCTTTTCCCTTTTATTTTTCTCTTTCCCCCTTTTCCCTTCCGTTTTCACCCATACAGATCCATATAGAAGTAGGTAATGAGTGCGTCGTCAGAACGGTCCTACTTATAAAATCCATATAGAAATCAGTCAAAATCCTGTTTGCAATTCCATATAGATTACATGTCAGGAGAATCCATATAAAACCATATGGAAGTAGGAAATTAGCACAATGTTAAAAAAATCTTATTTGTATATTCATATAGGAACCACTACAAATCTTCTTTGTAATTCCATATAGATCACATGTCAGGAGCATTCATATAAATCCATGTAGATGCTTAGGGACTGAGTGTGTCGACAGGAAAATCATGTATGTATATCCATACAAATAACTATAACAAAAGGAACGCTCTTGGAATTCCGTACAGAAGCCATCTGAAATTCTAATAGGAAATCCATATAGAATACATCACAAAGAAATCCATATAGATACTTGTAGATTTTCTATGCGGAAAATTTTCTCTAAGTGGCACTACCAATAGAAACCATTAGGAACAATTAGATACTTATAGAAGGTCTATATGGATCTATGAGACATTTAATGGAGGATGTTCACAAGTATATAACCTCATTTTTGAAATAAAAATAATTAATAATTCGGTGGAATGCATTACAATAATTAAAAATAATAATTATGCCCGGACTGAGCAGAAATATACCCGATATCATAAAGTAATCCCATTGAAGAATTTGTTTTCGAGCGGAAAAAAGGACAGAATACTTTCCCAGAGTCGTTTGATTCCTTCAAAAATAATTATTAGGCAGAATATTGTCTCCCTAATCAAAACCGCGAACTGCTTTAACATTTATTTAAATTTGAAGAATTTTTAAATATTGGTTTTTCCGCAATATTTACGAGGCGAATAAAATAATATAAATGACATGACACGAATCGATAAACACAAAACTCCAAAAATTGGTCTAGAATTCTAGATTCTGTAGTATTGTGAATTACACTATCACAAATCATGCACAAAGCAGCGTTTTTTCCTTTCTAGACTCATATGAATCTGTAGGACAATTAGTTCAACATTTTTTCTTTAGGCATACTGCCTCGATAAATTTCGTTTACAATTTACTGCAATGAAAATTTGGAAAGCAAACACTGCAACCACGACCCACATCAAGAAAAATTGATTATATAATGTATTTTTCGAAATTGTCGCATGCACACTGACAGTTTTCATTTAGACGCAATATACGTCAAATCACGTAGAAAACTATGGAGGATTACGTGGTAATATACGAGTAGAAAATCTGCCTTTAACACTACAAACCCATGGCAACTCAGTATTTTCTACACCAACAGTTAACCGCTGAAACTACCCTACCAATAACTACCCTACCAATAACTACAACAATGCCTATAATATTTGTTAGCTCTATGCAACTAACACCCTACGAAAAAATAACCCTTAATTGTCACTATGGGTAAAAAATACAGCGTTCAGATTTTTGAGCTCGAATTAACCGTACTGAATTCGAGAAAATAGACCAAGTGTCGACTTTTAGCAGTAATTCACATCACTAACTTAAAATAAACTTGTTTAGTATAGAGGGGAAAACGTCAGCATACGTCAAGCACCCGCTCAAAGTAGACCTTGTGAAACTGTGGGGCATTTAATACACTTTGTGCCGTGAGCAAGAAAAAAAGTGATTTTCAACCAAAAATTGTTCCATTGATATCAGTGATTTTCGTTTAATTTCTAACGCAGTTTGATCATTTAAAGTGAAATTTATTTTTATTATTTCCTAGTGTCTTGATCTTGTAGATGACCTACAATTTACGGCGACGCGTGCTTCGTGAATAAGCAATCGCTTGCAATCTCTTGCAATCGCCCGCTGTGGCATGATTACCGCGCATGTCTTTGCAGCGACTGTGTCGGTTTGAAAGAGTAATTACAACTTTGAAAAACTGTTTTTTATGTTACTTTTGTATTTTTTATTTTTTCTTAACTATTTTTGTGCATTCAAATAAAAATAAATTCTTTTGTACATGGAAAAATATGGTGTTTAATTCTACCATAAAATTGAATTTTCATTTTGCAAAATGAATACCTTTTTTGTAAGCATCAATAATGCAGTAATTTTTTTCTTAAATTGTACTATCTCAAGAGTATAACGCTGAATTTGGAGGTAAAAATATTGAAAATTACATGAGTTAAGAATTTTTAAGTAAAAAAACTCACTTTTATCGTTTTTGTTCAAAAAAGTTTTTAACTATCTTAAATTAAACTAATGACTATAAAACCGATTCCTTTAAAAAAAACATATCTTAAACTGCATTACATAATTTTTTTGACGAAATATTAAATACAGACTGCGCGGGACATGTTCGAACACCTGGGATCACAATTACCTGTTGTGTCATTTACGTAATAATAAGGAGTTGTGCCAGTTAAGAGTTAATATCACACGCGTGTTTTTCCAAAAAATACTTTTCCAAAACATTTCCCAAAATAGGTTCAATAGGTTCTTTTTTCCAGCACTGTTAAAAAAAATCGAAATTTGAATATAAATTTAATATACGTTTGTATATTAAATTTGAAACCTCAGTATACGAAATCAACATTAAGAGACGATTTATGTCAAATTTCATATACCGCACATTGATCATTTATCAGAAAAGACAGATATTTGCATGATGATTTATACATGTATATAAATTTTACAGCATGATGGTATATTGAAATTCATGTACGTTATATGCAAATGTCCTTACTCACATTTATATTAAATTTGCATTCGATTTTTTTAACCGTAAGGGAACTTACAAATACGGATTAACTATAAGTATATTCGAAAATATATTAAAGCATAAATCGTATGTTTAACTAACAATTATTTTTAAGCAATGTTAAGTACAATTTATAGTGTCATCTAAACAATAGTTTATACCGTAAACGTAAGTCAAATATAAACAATAACATTAAGTTTTTGGCCAAATTTATTCGTCCACGAAATCATTGAACATTATGTTTAACTCAAAAAATAGGAATTCAAAAGTATTTTTCGAAAATTAATTATTTTAAAAAATGTTCTTTATTTAAGTAATTAAAAAGTGGTTGATCAACAAGAGCAAGAAACTATGAAGTGAAAAACAAAAATTATTTTACTTCAAATGATAAAACTGCGTTGGAAATTGAACGAAAATCACTCATATCAATGACACAATTTTTTTTTGAAAATCACTTTTTTGCTCTCTGACGGCGCAACGGGTATTCAATACCCCACAGTTTGACAAGGCCTGCTTCGAGCGGGTGCTTAACGTATCCTGATGATTGCCGCTCTATACTAACCCACTTTATCTTCAGTTTCTGATATCGGTTAATGCTAAAAGTCGATACTTGGTCGGTACGGGTAATTCGAGCACAAAAATTTGATGTATTTTTTACCCATAGTGACAGTTAGGGGTTAATTTTTCTTAAGGTATTAGTTGCATAGAGTTCAAAAATATTATAGGTATTATTGGAGTTATTGGCCTGTTATCGGTTTTGTTTGGTTCCAATATGATTATGTGTTTGAGATTAAAACTCGTTTTCTAAATTGATTTTGCTTACCTGATACGTTACGGAAAAGGGGGGCTGAATTGTCATGCACTTTCCTTTAATTAAGGAGAAAATAATTGTGGAGCTAAATGAAGTTAACTAATTAAATTAGGGTATTTTCAGCGGTTAAATGTTGGCGTAGAAAAGACTGGGTTGTCATGGGTTTGTAGTATTAAAGGCAGGTTTTCGACGCGTATATTACCACGATTACTGCCTCTTTAGTTTTCTACGTGCTTTGACGCATTTTACTTCCGAATAGAAACTTTCAGTGCGCATGCGTGAATTTCGAAAAATACATCAGATAATCTTTTTTCTTGATGTGGATCGTGGTTGCAGTATTTACTTTTCAAATTTTCATTGCAGTAAATTATAAAAGAAATTTATCGAGGGAGTAGGCCTAAAGGAAAAATGTTGAACTAATTGTCCTACAAATTCATATAAGTCGAGAAAAGAAAAAATGCTGCTTTGTGCATGATTTGTGATAGTGTAATTCACAATACTACAGAATCTACAATACTACAGAATCCATAATTCTAGACAAATTTTTAGAGTTTTATGTTTATCGATTCGTGTTATATTACTCTTATTGTTTTATTCGCCTCGTAAATATCGCGCAAACACCAATATTTAAAAATTCTTCAAACTTAAATAAATATTGACGCAGTTTGAGGTTGTAATTAGGGAGACAATATTATGCTTAATAATTATTATCGAAGGAATCAAACGACTCTGCGAAAGTTTTCTGTCCTTTGTTCCGCTCGAAAAAAAAATTCTACAATGGGATCACATTATGATGTTAGGCATATTTCTTCTTAGTCCGGGCATAACTATTATTTTCAATTACTGTAACGCATTCTACAGAATTATTAATAATTATTACAGTCTCCATTCATGTAGTTTGATTAACAACTTTACTCTCATTTTTTTAGGTGTAACTTGATTTGTTTCAAGAAAGTAGATAGCAAGCGCATATCCCACGACCGTGAAACTCCTTTTCGTGGTGGGAAATTGTTCGGAGTGCATTTTCAAAACCTCAAAACCGAATTATCATTGATCGCTGTTGAGTTTTGAGTGTCTCATAGATTTTAAAATTTTTTTGCGCCCTGTTCCAGCAGCCTTAACCGATTTTCTTCTATCTTTTTTCAATCGTCTGGTCGTTATGTAATGAAACGAATACAGAATATTAATATTAAATTACTTAATATTTAATTATTTTCAATTTATTTAAACCCGCTGTAATCTCTAACAATGACAAAGTTGAGTGAGGCATTACAGACTCTCAATCTCAATCCTGGGCCTCAATGCATCAGTTGACAATTAATTGGAATAAAATAAAAACCAGACCATTTTTCGAAAAAAGTTCTCTGTTTGATTCTGTATTTAGACAGTTATATTCTGTGGTTAAAATATGAAATCAAACAATTCAAAATTGTATGAGAAAAGCTTGGTTGCGTAATACATGGGCTAATTTTCAAGTCTGAGGAAGCGCCTTAAGTAGATACCATCGCTTCAAGAATTTTCATTACTATTTTAACCAAACATTCACGCTATCTAAATATGATCACCAAAAGTATTCAGTTAAAATCTCAGAAGCCTAGGGCACTTTATAAATAAGTTATTAACTTTTTTAATTTCGTCATATTTAACATTGCGTCTTATGAGAGATGGCGCTTTTAAAGTCTTTGCTGAGTGATAACTATGTAACCACCATTAAGGTATTATCGATTTTTTGAAAATGAAAAACAAGTATTTCGAATTTTAGGTGAAAAAATAATATTAACCATTTGGTTCCTGCATATACATGAAAAAAAATTAATCACGAAACGCTTTTGAACGTTGACTATCGCAATCTAGCAACATTACCGGGCGCGATCAATGTAGATCTCAGTCAGCCGTTGATTTAGCCGGCGACATGATCACAATGTTGCCAGATTTCAACTCAGTAAGTCATACGAGTGTAGGTATTACGACTCCGTAGTCGACTGTTCTCGGCAGTAGCGATGATACCTCCTTAAGTGAATGACTGACAAGTTTGCAGCTTTATTTAAAGCTCGACTATGTGCTAAAAATTATATGATTAATGCTGTGACTATTATTATTAGCAAAAAATACCAGTCTTAAATCTGAACATTAAACCAGATTTTGATAGTCTGATAATTTCATTAATTTTTTTATAATGAGAAATTTAAAAAAAGCGTTTGACTTACCTTTCTCCGACTTTTGGTATTTATTTACTTTTGAAGTTCTACGTAGCCTCTAGCAAGCTGATTATCGGTCGCTTTTTTAACTTAATTTATTTTGCAATAAATTTAAAATAGCACACGTAAGTAAAAACAAGATCTTTCTTCTATCCTAGGATCAATTCAACAACCGATAATCTATCACATTTTATTTAAAAATGGCATTTCTCATGATTGTCATAATATCAGTAATGCATTTTTTATACCTAGTATACGAGATAGCAGACATTAATTCATTGTTTTCTGATCAGGGAGTGATTCTGAGATGGCCTAATATGAAGTTTCGGTTTCATAAGAAATACAAAAGAGCTGTTATGTAAAATCCTGATGAAATAATTTTGAAAATGTTTCAATGTTCTTAAAGGGTTTTAAAAGGACTCAAAGAAGACTATGAAGAAATTTTCGTTTTGAAAAGCAAAATAATATTTTATACTCTAAAACAACATACATCATTTGGAAAGAATGGCGTGACATAACCGCAAGCAGACTGCAGAATTTTATATGAAATTGGTTATACACCAAACTCTCGCATTCAGACAAGTGTCGGAGGTTGCCTTCAAATGACCTTGGACTGATTTCGAGGGAAGAGAAACGTAACAGTGAGGGCCACCTGACTCATTTCCGATTGCAATACATATGTATATAGATATAATGCCGCAACCGATCTCGCCCTACTCTCCTGATAGACTGCGTGAGCCAGCAGTTCTAGGAAGGCTGAGGACGGGGTGACTGAAAACGAGAGTTGGTTCTACCTTATTTTAAAGAATGATTTAAAATTAATAATGAAAAATTCTTCCCTCTTTTTTACAATTTACTTTGAAAGGAAAAATTTCCCCAAGAACAAACTTTTATCTATTTTTAAAGTCACACTTTAATAGCTTATATAATGCTTAAAAATTACAATTGGCTGTATTTGAATTGATAATTATCTAAGCTTTAAAACGGCCACTTGTGTTTTACTAAATTTTTATACTATTTAATCAAAATAATTTGTTAAAATAGTTAAGCCGTTTGGTTCTTAAAATGGACCTTGTGAATTAAAAAATATGTTGCTATTGATATTTATATTATTACATTTTATCCTATTTAACGTTTCTTTTACGTTCTGCGATATATTTTGCACAAACGATATTAAGTCACACATGTGTAAATTGATCTTTTTTCAAAATTTATTGTCATCCAACATTTTCTAAACTCTTAGGCATTTACACTTTGTATCTTGATAATTGTTTCAAAGCAACGCTCTAATTTTTACTCTCAAGTTTAGCATTGAAATTACAAATGATAAAAAAAGTTTTTTGGAATTGTAAAATTGTAAATGAATTTGATATTTTCTACTAAATACAAATTTGTTTCTAGAACAGTTTTACTTGATTTTCAGTTACAGAATATTGCTGAAAAGCAAAATTTCTTTCTTCATGATCATAAAATCCAGCCTAGTTTTCAATTCTTTCTGGCAAGAACATTTATTTATCTATGTAAATAAATGTAGATAGAAAAGTGACTATACTTGACCAATTAGATGATATTGAATAATATAAGAAATTGGTACCTCTTCAATAAAATTCATGTGAATGTAAGAGATTTACACAAACAATTTTCATAGTAAAAAATGGTTGAATCGATAGTGTGATATACCTACTGTGTAATAAATATAACGATTATCTCTCTTACCTTGAAAATGTTTCCCTAAACTTATAATAATTATGTCTATTGTATTTATCTGTAAAGTTCAATAATAGTACAGTGGTATTTATCTAATTGCTCATAGGGTTTATTTAAACTTACAAAATTAAATACAGATATAATATTATCTCCAAATACCACGGTAATTTAATTAGCTTTACAGTAATATTAAAAACGCGTTACCAAGGGCCTTCAGTAACTTAGGTATACGTATTCTGTGACTTACAGAACAAAATGAACATTTTTGTAAATCGTCCTATCGATCAATTGTAAATGACTCCAATTGTGGTGCAATATCGTGTCATAAAATTAATGATAGTTCAATTTCAGAATCTGCTCATTATATAAAATACAAGAAAAGCGAAAATAGTTCTTCCCCATAAGATCCTTTCAGAAACTCACCAACAATACTGCCATTAAAATCGAAATAAATCAACTTTTTAAACGATATTTCAAGTGGAAGGAGATTTTTATAACAATGGTATATGAATCTTATTAAATTGAAGATAAAGGACCAATGCATTTGGATTCCATTTAGAAATCAGCAATTTTTATCGAGCTCTGAACAATAACGAATTCGGTTCATTTGTTATTAATTAGTTTAAAATTTAGACGGTCTTTGGCTATCTTCAAGTTTAATATTTACAACTGGCGCCTAATTTAAAAGAAGATGTGAGCGTGGTTTTTCAATCAAAAAACCTATTTCTTTCCAATGAGAACACTTCATTATATTTCGGATCATATTGGCTGTTGTGTCAATTTTTGTATGCGTGCCCCAGGAGGCCCACAATTCTTCTTAAGATGTTTCTTTAATGCAATTTTTGCCACCGGAGAATCGCGTTTTTGTCTTACGCAGCCGTCTTATCACCGTCTGTAACAGTCGTGACACCAGAAGTTGTGGAAACTGCATCTCCACTAGCAGACTCGCTGGCACAGGCTAGAGATGGGAACCTCTGAAAGAGAGCTGCACGGTACTTCGGGTGACTGTAAATATCATTATGGACAGTTATTATTTCTAGACTAATAAAATGGCTTCTTTTACGCTTAGAATTTTTGTAAAACTATTCTTCTTGAATAAAATCAATTTGAGGCGAAATACCGCTCAAAAGTATAGGAATCTCAAATTTTTTAATGCAATGAAATAAATATATTTTTAATTTACATAGGTATACAGGTCATTATATTCTATGTTATTAAGCCCAATTTAAAGTTCTAATCTGGTAGTATTTCCAGGTATTTTCTGTGTGCGGATTTAAATGTTTGATATTCTTGCAGATGGAATCCTGACGATTCTGAAATCTCTGGACGTTCGAGACTGTAAAGCCCATCATGCCACTAATCTTTTATTTTAATTCCAAAGAATAACGGCTATTTTGTACATTTATAAATTTGTTGCAATATTTGGAAGTAAACTGGAGGTTTGTATGAGATGGAAAATCTTTAATGAAACTTTTATCTGACAATCACGGATGCAATGGGAACACTTCGCACTGCGGCTAAAACAGAATCAAAATAAAGTGAGGGTCATTTTGATCAGAAATGAATTATGCGTACTAGCGCCTGTGTTTAAAAAATAGAAAACATTTTTTTTAACTTGTTTATGTATAATATAAATCTTTTTTAATTAGATATTACAATTTTTAAAAACTGAAGAGTTTTTCGAGTGTCAAATGTTTTATTTTTTCCAGCAATACTTCAAATTAATTATTCTTATTTATTATACCAAGAAATTAGTGACCAACTCTAAAAATTTTAACTTTATTCTGTGTAATGCTTGAATTCATTTTTTTCTGTTTAATTTAATAGCATTTATATCATTATTTAATGATGTATGCCAGAAAATGTAACAAATTTATTTGATACACTAGAAACACAACACATACATGAAATATATGACTAAACACTGCAAAGTCCATGAATAATTGGAGCACCTCGAAGAATTTCACTCGTGATTTGCTCGGGTTTAGAGAGGCCGCACAAACAAGAAGGCATTATGTGCCAAAGATGAACATTACAAAGCATTCACATTCGCTAATGGGGCAACTAAACAACATCGGTTTGCCAATACACTCGAACGTAGAATGAACTACGTTATAGTTAACTGTCAATAATAATATGTATGGATGTAAGCGAAATTTCGACTCTCCAGCATACACGAAGAAAAATATATATTAGCACAGACTATCTAGATATTACTAGTTAATATCTTAGCAATTCAACCATGGGACAGAAATCTAGATATTAAGGTAGGACATCCGTAGATATTTAAAAGAAGATTTTAACTGACAACATTCAAGATATTATAGGGCAGAATTTAAGATATTCAAAAAACATTTTTTTAATTGTGCAAAAATTACCTGTAAAGCATGCCGTATTCTATAAAATGAAAAGGTATTTAAGATCATAGTCTTCTGTTTTCGATATCCGAATCCTCAAGGATTTACCTTTTTTCATAAATATGCAATTTTCATGTAGAACGGATGACACACAGAGAAAATCTGTTCATTAAAATTGGCCCAATTAGTTCGGTAAATGCAGGACATTACTGCATTTAGATAAATTTTACAATTATTTTAGGATTAAATACAAAACAGAACTATAAATATTACAAAAGAGTTATATAAAATCACAAGTCCAAAAGTGAAAATTCTGACATGTAGTAACTCATATAAGGATTGTATTATTTTCACACCAGTATATTATAAAATAACGCGAAATAATGTAAATTTTCATTAAGTGAATGATATAAAGTTTATTTTCGTAAGATATTAATGATTCACTTAAAAGAAAGTATAGATTGCAGAATTTGTTAGAGGTTTTCACTTTTATTATGAGATTTTATACATTCAATTCTAACCTAATTTAATTTAATAGATTTTATATCAATTTAATTTGTAAGTATTTAATGTTCAATTTTTCACAAATTTAAAATATCAAAAATTAAATAATTTAGGGCTTTAAGGTTACAAAATTTGTAATAAAAAAATTGTGTAATGCTTTTATTTTATTCCTCTAATTTATAAGCCCGTTTATTAATAAAATGTTAAAATAAGAAATTTCGATGAACGCGGACCAGATATTTTTTGGACGGCCCTTACGTACTCGTACTTTAACTTCATAGCCGAAATTTTTTTCTCGATATTCTAAGTGTTAAGTTAGTCGTAAGGTCTAGTCTATTTAATGTCTATTCTATTTAATGTAATTGTTTATGATAAATTATGTAAGGATGTGTGTAGTACGTGGATGACCTTCCACAGAATCTGGTTGTAGCAAGAATATTTTTTTGCTGACGCACGAAACTTTACATGAATCGGATGCAGAATTCATATATAGAGCGGTAGACTTTGTTTTCTTTTATTGAAACTTTAAATTGTTCGAATCATTTTACCCAACTGATAGGTAATCTACATCTCATTTTACCTAACTGTCAGGTAATCTTTATTATCTAGTTGTATTATTTCTTACTGAATAACGAATTAAGTTATAATAAATTTATATAAATAATTGATATTTTCATATAAAATATTACCCTATTTCATTTTTCTTGACTGAATGTGAAATTTTAATAAAATTTCGTTTACCGAACTAAGTTATGTCAAATTTAGCACACAAATATTCGCCGTGCACACTGTTCAAGGCTAATATGAAAGATAGCTTTAGCTGAGTCCTCATTTTCTTGAGGAAATTATGCTATATCCAAAAACTATTAATCCATTTTTCACCAAAACTTATAACGTAATATATAGCCGAAAAATCACAACACACACGACGAATGATATTAACTGTTAATATCACTCATTTTATACTTTCAGTATAAACAGCAATTTCCCTTTAATATCTTGTATGTTGAATAGAAGATTTTAGATATTATGCCGCAATATCTATATATTACGGTTAAATATTAAAGTTTTTAATATATACTTTTCAATACCTACTTTTCTCCGTGTACTGAACCTTAATATGACATCGGGATTCCAAAATTCAAAATTTCCTGAAATAGGAGAACTTTTCCAAGTATAACCGGTGAAAAGTTATGGCCTGTTTATCATCACGACCTTTTCCCAATTGCATACTTGGAACAAATATTATCTTACAGTTAGAGCAGGTCTATTTTCCGAGGAGAAATTTTGTCGTATTTATTCCTGAGCCACATGTTTCTTTTCCACTATTACGCCTCCTCCATCAGATGTAAGAGTGAGATGGAAGTTTTTCGTGCTAAGTGAGATGGCGTAGTTGTGGAAGCGAGACATATGGATCAGGAGTAAATGTGGCCAAATTTCCCCTCGTTAAACACCCTTGAACTAGAGAAAAAATCACGCAGTAAAGGGCCTTTAAAAAGTCTTGAAGAATTAAATGAGTAAGAAAAAAGAAACCGAAAATTTAAAAATCTCGTACCTGATACCATATACAATTGGATTATAGACAGCGTTCGCTTTGGCAAAAACGGAACCCCAAATCGTAAACAAAGGACTGAGTTTTACGGTTTCAAAGATGCCTGCATAGTTTATCACCAAGTATGGAGTCCATGCCATGAACCACAGTGAAATGGTCATTAAAGCTATCTGTAAAATATATATTTATGTATATTATTTAATAGTTAAATTTGAAACTTGAATCTAATCTACCTTTTACGTAAAAAAATTATATTAACCTTGGCGAGCTTATGTTCAGCACTCGTATTTTGATTGTCGGATGATCGAAGGGAAGCCACGTTCATTTTTTTGGCCTGTTCACGCATTGCTTTTTCGTGAGCAGTTACAGCAGCAATGATGAAATAGTAACTGTATATTATGAGGAAAAGAGGCATAAAGTATACAAAGATGCTGTATACAATAATGTAAGACCTAGAGAACCAATCCTTAGATAGATAGTCAGTTCCACATGCTGTCATGTTGCCCTCGGGAACATAACTTAAAAATTCAACACATTTTAGTAAGGAGTTATGGATAAAATTTACATGTACAAGTTATTCAAAAAGAGAATAAAGCAAAAAATAAAATAAAATAATCATAGTAAATTACCGATTCCAGCCCAACATTGGTGCAATTGTCCAAATTACTGCCCATACCCAGAGACCAACAATGCGCAGAATTGCACCACTGATAGTTAGTGGCTTGCCAGCTAAACCCTTTACAATGACATTGTATCGATCGAAAGCAATCATACACATTGTCCAAATGGAGCCACATCCGAATAGGGAGCCAAGCATTGCGTAGATCTCACACATAAATGGACCAAGAACCCACGTCTCATAGTAGCAATTGATTACCTGGGAATTTGTACTTGACAACAGTGATGTTTAGAATAAAATAATTATTTCATATTATTGATAATTATTCAGATTCGTAAACAGGTCACATTCATTTAATAATGTCATAAATTGAGAAAAATTCACTAGATAGATCAAACATTTTCAAGAATTTTAGTTCAAGTCGTGCACTTGAGTTTTGCGAAAATGGTTACAAAAGCATAAAATTTAACATTTTAAACATTAAAAAAAAACTTTTTTTAATGTACCCTTTTTGTTTTGTTCGAGAAATTTTACTCTACTTTTTTATTTTGATCAACAGTTTAACATTTTTCTTTAATTCACCGGAAAATTTAAAAAAATCAAATTAAAAAAATTGGCGGTTGATTTTCTGGACATTTGAAATTCCAATTTATTTTTAACAAATAAAAGAGATGCAAGGAACATTAACAGAAAAGAAATTTGTTTCTATTTTAAAGCTATACAAAAAGGTTATTGTTCGATGTTATAGGTAGCTTTCAACTTACCATGGGTGGCGACATGAAAAACATCATGCAAAAGTCGGAGAATGCGAGATTGACGACGAAAAGGTTGCTTGGAGTTCGAAGGGATTTCGTAGTAGTAAATATAAAGACCACCATCCCATTTCCACATACAGAAATTAATCCCAAGCAACCAATGACGAAACCGAGAATTCCATACCATAGTGGATTCATTGGTGGAAAGTGGTACCAATAAGGATCAACCAAATGAAGCATTTCCGGTAAAGCTTTATCTACCACTGTGTGGTTGCCAAAACCTCCTCCATGGGAGCCCCATGAATGGGGGGCAAAATGTGGCCCTGCTATAATGGTCATGTTTAACTGAAAAAGGAGAGTTATTTATTGAAAGTAGGCAGATATAGCTTGCAAATAGAATACTTATTTCAAGATCAAAGACGGGGGTGCGTTCAAAGATTTAGTGTTTAAATTAAAAATAATACTTCTTTTTAAATAGTGTGCTTTGGGCTTTACTTGAATAATAATAATTATTATTATTAAAGTAATACATTCAGCATACAATAATTACGACAAGTCAAACGACTGCCTTCATTGCGAGAATCAGATCGATATTGAAGAGTTTTCCCAACTCGGCAAACAAAATCAGGGCAATTACACATATGCTATCCCTATCCTCACGTACTCCTTCAGGCTCACCAAATGGTCTTACACCGACTCTGAAAAGTTAAACAGAATCGTCCGCGTAGAAATGGCGAAGCGTCGAATGCACCACAAACATTTAGCGATTGAAAGGGTGGTTCTACCACGCTATACAGGGGGTAGGGGCTTGTAGATTTACGCTTTACGGTACCATCTGTAAAGCGGATCTTGACCACACGCCCTTGAATTTGTCCTCAGATGGGGCCTTGAATATCAGGATAGAAACCATAGACGAATCAGAAATATAATAGAGGCAGAAAGCTATCCACGGCGAGCACCCTTAAACGTTAGATGAACATTAAGTGGATAGTGAGGCATCCAATATATAGCGAAGAAAGGGTGTTCTGTATCCAGAGACGGAAGGATTCGTCATTGCGATACAGGACAAGGTTGTCAGCACCAGGAATTATCGCTAACTCGTGTTACATCAAGACATGGTTGATCGGTGCCAATTATGTGGAAATACCAACGAATCCATCGAGCATATTCTTTATGGCTGTTGCGTAATAGCTCTGCGAGAATATACGCACAGACATAATGATGTAGTGTGCATTATATATCAACAACTTGCGCTAAACCTGCGACTCTTAAAAGATTGGATTCCTTTCTATAGATACATTCCAATGTCCGTTTTAGAAAGCGAAGGTTACATCTAATATTGGAATGTTACTACTCAAACGGATCATTACATCTGGGACAGTCGACCTGACATCGTGAAGCGAGAAAAAGCGTGAAAGAGTCTACGTCATCGACATTGCTTGTCCACTTGAACGAAATTTGCAGTTAACCTATACAACCAAGATTTACAAGCATAGCGAGTTAAGGCATAAAGTAAAGACCCTATGGAGGAATGTTTATCATGCATCGATTCATACCATTGTTATTTTGGCTGCAGCAATGCGCACGCAAAGTGCATTGAATATCTTGAACATTTAGGAAACAGTAGGGTATTGGCAGCAGCTCAGAAGGTGGTTTTATTAGACACCTGTCGCATTGTAAGAAACTTTCTTGACCATTAGGAAGCAAGCGACTGAAAACCTATGGAGTGGAAGATTGTAGCTCTAAGAAAGCATCCAGAGGTGACTGTTGACACCTCCAACGCTCGTGGCCGCTCGTAATTGTATACCTACAACATCATCGCAGGAGGTTTCAAGCATCGTATTGAATTGACTTATAACATCCTGATCGCATCAGTCACTTGACTTAGTCCGTTGATATGATGTATAAACGTGTTTACCCAAGCAAAATTTTTTAATAAGAAGTTTCAGTGGCTCATTTTGTTAAGCGCCCGGACTTCACATTAAAGGTCGGAGGTTCAATCCCTGAGCCAGTACTTCTGGACATTATTCTATGTACCTTTACCAAGATTCTGGTGGATCAGATCCCACCTTAAGCTGGAGGTCCCCCCATCGTGCACTTCGCTGCAATCCCGTCTGTGAATTATGGAGTGATAAGACCGGGCTATGCCCAATACGTTGGCGGTAGCTCTAAGAAAAGACGGTAGCTCTAAGAAAGCAGCCAGGGTTGACTATTTTCACCTCCAACGCTCTCGGCCGCTGTTTAAGTGTAGCAGCGGTAAAATACGAACTACAAACTCCATGCTCGTAATTTTGTACTTACAACATCATCGCAAGAGATTTCAAAACTCTTATTAAACTAAGTTATAATATCTTCAACTCATCAGTCACTTGACTTATCCCGTGGCTATGATGAAAAACTAGGTTCACCCGTGTAAAAGTTTGAAAGAAAAATAATGACAGTAGCTTCGTGACATGGCGAGCCCATCGCCCGAGAATTCCGGCTCTTGCAGTCAGCTACATTTTATTGGGCTAACTTCCCAATGCAATGGCCCGGGCAAACGCAAGAACATGAAAGACCTTAAACTCTTTGCATCTGCAAAAGTGTACTTTAAAATTATTGTATCGGCGGTAAATAGGTACTCTAAAGCAATTGGTATGTGCTTTGGATCTTCAACTCATAGGTGGCTCTTGAAAAAAGGTATTGCTAAATCTAAAAAAGATTGGGCTTCCGAATGATATGGGAAGAATAAGATCAAGGCGACCAATATTATGGGTGTTCCTTTACTGCGCAGGCTTTACTGCTCGGGTGAAATAGCAAGCTATTCTTTTCGAGCTGAACAGGCTGTACCAATGTTGAAAATATCATCTTGTGGTTTTCATAGTCAACTGTCTTGAAGGTATGAAAGCTTCATTTCTTAAGAAACTCAACAAAATCCCGACTTGCCAGCATCAGGCTCAGTCCATCGCGAGCCTGATACAAAAGGCGGTTCATCTGGGATCACCTTATCTGGTTGATCAAACTGTTCCTTTTGACACTGTATAAAGGTTGGTAGCTCTGAAAAATTATCCAGAGGTGAAACTTTCATTTCCAACTGTGCCGTATGCCGCGTAATGTCATCCGCGGCTAGAGAACGGACTCTAAGGAACAGTGGTGTACAAAGTATCTTGCGTCAACTGCCCATTCTTGCTTGAATTTTTTAATGACATCATTCAGAAATTTTATCGTGAACTTTGAAAATTTTTCAATAAAACTTCTTTTTTTATCTTCCGTGTAAGATTTGTTTTTTAGGTGCTAAAAGTGACACTTGGCGCAATAAAGTGCCGATGCTGGGACAAACGTCGTTGGAGGATCGGTAAATAAAAACAGCCAATATAGGCTGCCAGCACTGGCTCAACATTGGGCTAATATAAATAAAACATGATTTTCCGTGGTAAAAGTGACACTTGGCCCAGTAATGTGCCGTCACTGGTCCATACTTTGGCTGATCCTCGTGAAACATGGTTCCCCGTAATAAAAGTGAGACTTGGCACAACAAAGTGCCGATACTGGGCCAAGCATCGAGAGAGTATCGGCAAATTTAACTAGCTTATATAGGCTGCTAATACTGTCTCAACACTGGGCCGATTAAAATGCCGATATTGGCCCATTATCGTTAGCCGACCTTTGGCTGCCAAAATTGGACCAACACTGGACCGTCTATTCAGCTCCGACAATTCGCACTCGGATATATATATAGGTGTGTGTGTGTGTTAATCATTTTGTTATTAAATAGTAATAATAAAATCATATTAAAATATATGATGGCAACTCTAAGAAATTATTTAAAGATACATTTTTTAAACCAACATAAAAAATTGTACAACCCAATTGCACAAAAAGAATTATTTCCCTTAAATAAATATTTTTGAAAAAATACCCAATAAAATCAGTTTGTGAAAAATAATTGCACACGAAGAGTTAAATCCAAAGGCCATGATTATTGATGAAAAACTGGGTTCAAACGAGAACAAGTTTGAAAGAAATAATAATATAGATCTTTATTAATATAATTTCAAATATTTGAAACGTTAGGATTACCAAGCTAAGTTTAATAAATGTACTTTCTGCAGACTTTTACCTGTTTTTTAGTATTTCAATTTTCAGATACTATTCTGCAGGAGACAATTATTTATTTTACCTAGTATTTTTGCTTGCATGGAACCGCCATTAGCAAAAATTAAAGAATTATTTAATCAAGAAGAGTAAATTACAACTTGCACATCTTCTCCAGGAAACAGCATATGTAAATCTGGCAAAAATTGAAGATTAAACTATAGTTGAGTTAAAATGTTGAAATTACCCATGAAACAAGTACCGATTGAAATGATGACTGTGAAAATCTACTATTCCAGTGAAAATTTTTCAGATGAATATTTGACTTACAGTGTTCTCTAATAATCATCGGAATCACTTTTATTTTTTCAAATATTTGATGTAAAATCAGGTATTTCGAGTACAAATTATTTTACTGTCAAGAACTTGACAGTAAAAAATCAGGACTTAAATTTTTCAACCTGAAACTATAAACTCTTAGGAGAAAGGAATAATCCTGATAGAAGGACTTCTGTGAATTTAATTCACTTGAGCGTTCATTTGAGATGAACGAAAATGAATTTTTTTAGTGAAAGAAATATTGTTTGAATAATCGTTTCTTAATCCAACATTAACTGAAATATATTTTCCTAGAAATATGTTACGCTGCAATTTACCAGTTCTTTTTCTAAAAGTGTTCAAATAAAAAACTAAATTTTAATGATCCCTGTTTAAAATTGCGACACGTATGTATTCTTAGTACTACTATTCAATAGTAAATCTTTTTTTCATTACCATTTTTATTACACACAAATATAAATGAAGTATGATCTAGCTCAACAAAATTTATTATTGAAGTAAACTTCAAAGAAAATTAATTAATAATGAAAACAATTATGTTAAAAAAAATTTAAGTCTTTTCTTCACATTTTAGTGCTTCAATAGTAACCAAATCACGCAAAAAAGTTGCATCTTTTTAATAAGAGAAGCCAACTTTAAATAAGGAATTTATTTTATTCACTGATTTTAAAATATTTATAAACATTTTTTGATACTAGTATAGTCAAACTAAACTGAAAAAGTCGTTCTTCACACCCTAGCAGTGGCGGATTTAAGTATTTGCCTCCCCTGGACTAACAGAAATTTTCTGCCCTTAGGTTAACCAAAATTAGCTACTCGATTTTGAATCCACAGTAAGACATGTAGTTATCAAATGTATCCTAAAAAATAAGATTTTCAAAACATGTACCTTTTGACTATTTGGAGAAAATTATGTTAAAACAAATTAATCCAGAGTGATGTTATGTTGCTGGTTGATCGAGGACTTTCACTGTGGGTTTAGTAATTTTGTCGAGGATATTGGAGGAGGTCTTTCGGAGCTTTTTGTGTTCGGATGTGGCTCGGTTGGCCAGCTATGAGTTGCGTTTAAATATGCATCACTATGATATCTCGGAGCATCCATATGTAGTAGCTTGTAGTGACTATATGTAAATCTCATAAAAGTCCACAAACAGTCTTAAGACGATGCTTATTGAATTAAAGGGGATTGAGGAATACCTTGGGATACCTTGAGTGCTAGAATGGAAACCTTACAAAGGCGCAACAAGAATAGAACCCACTATAAACTTGCGTAGCGCAAAACACCCTTGCTCTTCAATATACCGTCAACATCAAGGTATAGCGTCAAGTTTATGTTCTTGAACAATTCATCTCATCTTCCACTGTACAAGTAATTTCTCAGGGTTACTCGAGTATTTCTCTCTTCACTATAATGATGCTTTTATTTTTTATTCTATAACCTACTTATGGTGATTAAAATTAATACAAATTTTGAAATCACATGTTTTTTTGAAAAACTTGGAGAAGCATCTAGACTTTAGAGACCGAATCACTTTAAATATGTTCTGAATGTTTGGCATACATTTGGATGATTGTTGAATGATTATTGCAATACAATTTTTCCAAATTCAATAATTATTTAAAGATTATCGTTTAATATCCTTTTTTAAGTAATATAAAAGATTAATTAATTGATGCATATATATTATGATATCGTTAAGTTTAATAATATTATGATATAAATTACAATTAATTTTTTTTCAGAAAATAAAGTTATCATAAACTAAATTAGAATTAAACCAAATTTATTATTTTAATGTTTTAATTATGTTAATGATTTAGTGGTAAAAAATTCTTGTTATTTTTATATTCAAAATAAATAATTTCGTATTTTCATTTTAACATTATTTAATCAAAATTTACTTACTATTTAATATTAGAGATATATCAATTGTAAATTTTACATAATTGAGTCATTAACAAAATATTATTTTTCACGTTTTAGTTATAATAATATTTTCATGATTTTTATATTTGGAAAATTGTAAAACTTAATAATATTATTTTATAAATTCTAATAATTTTGTAGAATAATATTACATTTATATTTCATAGTTTAAAGATGTTTGCAAATTTGAAATTAAATATAATTTTTTAAAAATTAATTGCTTTATTCAATGTTACAGGAATAATTATTTAAAGTTTATCTAAACATCTCATTTTTTTAATAATAGAAATGATTATGAAATTAATAGATACATTGCGACATAATTAGGGTTGATAATATTATTACACAAATTATAATGAAAAAGGTTATTTAAACATAAAGTTATCATAAACTATATTAGAATTAAATAGATTTATTATTTTCATGTTTTAATTATATTACTGATTTAATGGTAAAAATAACTTATTATTTTTATATTAAAAATAAATAATATCAAATTTTTATTTTAATGTAATCTAATCAATATTTACTTACTTTACTATCTAATATTGCAACTATATTAATTTTAAATTTTACGTAGTTAAGTCATTAAAAATTTATTTTTAACGTTTTAGTTATAATAATATTTTAATTAATTTCATATTTGAAAATTATAAATCTTAATAATATTATGTTATACATGCTTATAATTTTTTATATTAACATTATATTCATATTTTATTTTTAACTTATTTACAAAATTAAAATTAAATATAATTTGAATACATTTTTAATTGGTTTGTTCAATGTTACAGGCATAATTATTTAAAGCTTATATTAAAATCTCTTTTTTTAATAATATAAAAGACTATTAAATTAATAGATATTGTTGTATATTTTATCTCTCCCTTTTACTGGTTTGTGGGCTTACGCTTCCTGTACATGAAATTTACATTCAATCCTTAATGTTACAACCCAAAATCCATCTTACACACTCAGCCACACTCAACTGCCCATCTTCCTCTCATGTGCTACTCCATTCATCTTCCTTTTTTATTTTTTCCAGATATTCTGATTCCGTCAACACTTTGACCATCATATACCATCTATTGTACCTCGAATCTATAATCTTTATCCATCTCTCTTCTCCAAATTTAACTAATAGCTCTAACTCTATGTCCAGCCACTCCATAACCCCTTCTTATATTTCACAAACCCTTCTCATTTTTCTTTCTTCCTCCCATTTTGAATGTCCCAAATTTCCTCTCGCCTTATTGATCCGAATTTCGCCCAAACATGCTTGAGTTATTCTGCTTTACTCTTCACTTTTAGCTTATCTTTAAACCTCAAGGCTGTCTTAATTTGTCTAGCAACTATTTTCCCCCTCCTAACTCTTCTCTTAAGATGTATCCTGGGCAACTCCAGCTAACCCCCATTACCCACCTCAGAAATCGCTCATGTATGCTCTCTACTTTCCTATGTTCCTTCCATCCCCGGATCTCCATTCCATAACACAACACCGCCCAAACCAACGCATCAAAGAACGAGACCCTCCTTCTCCAATCGTCCTCTTTCCTATAACCCATACTTAGCCTATCACTTAACTTGCATATTCAATTCTTTTCCGCACCTGCAGCTCGTTTCCCCATCCTAGCTCAAACCAGAACCCTAGGTAACAGAACTCCTCCACAACTTCCACTTCTTATCCGTTCATCTTACAAACGTAATTTATTTTGCTTTTTCTATTTCTAAAGCACCTCACCGTTATTTTATCAATGATTAACTTCAACTCTTTTGCTCCCACATACTCTTCGAAGATTTTTATCATTAGGTTCATTCCCTCTTCATCATCTTCTAGGGAACTACGTCGTCCGCGTATGCTAGAGAGTATAGTTTGCTATTACCCAAAACTGTTCCTCCTTTTTTCTTTCCTATTTTCACGCTAATCCTGGTTTCGGTAAAAATTTCTTTTATCCCCTCCACCAACTGTTCCTTTACGCTCCTCTCTTTCATTGTCTGCCACAGCACTTTTCAGTTCACTGAGTCAATCACTGCTTTGAAATCGACGAACAATGCGACTAGTTTTCCTTTCTTTCTCCCCAAATTTCTGTTAACTAAGTAGTTAAGTACGTATATTTGATCTATAGTTCCCATCCCTTTTCTAAATCCCGTCTGATTGTGTGGGATACTTTCTTTTTGTTTTATCTGACTCGCCAACCTTTTTCTTAAGATTTCTGCATATATGTTATAAACGACTGGCATGAGAGTGTTCTATCTGTATTCCTCTACCTTTTTTCCTTCCCCTTTCTTGACAAGCGGTACCAGTAGTCCTGTCGTCCACTCTTTCGGCCACCTTTCCCCTTTCCAAACCTTGTTGCAGATCTTCCACATCGCATCCCTAACCCTTTCTCCTCCATACTTCATCGCTTCGTTCTCTATCCCGTCTTCTCCTGTAGCCTTGTTTCTTTTTCACCTATTTATTACCTCATCCACTTCTTCTCTTGTTATCTCGTTCCCTTCATCCATTTCTCCTTGGACCATCCTACTCTTTTTCCCTTTGATCTTATTTTTCTCTCTTCCTAATAGACCCTTGAAGTAACCCGTTCATTCCTCCATATCTATTTTTTCATTAGCGGCATTTCTTTCCCCTCTATCGCTATTTATCACACACCACACCCTAACTTCTTTGACCGCTTTTTCTACTTCTGCTTTATATTTCTCCTTCTCCCTTTGTCTTCCCAGCATCTTCTCATGTTCTTTTTTCCTCCTTTTATATTCCCCCTTCTCCGCTACCCCTTTTCTCTATTTTCTTACAAACTCTTTCATTCACTCTTTACCCTCCTAGCATTCCTCGCCCCACCAGCCTCTCGTTCCACTTACTTTTTCTTCTTTAGTACCCATTTTATCCTTTACCCTCTCATTCGACCCTTTCAATCGTTAAATTAACGAGTCTACTCTCTCTTCTTTTTCATACATAACCTTCTCCTTTTCCATCTTTTGTTTAAACTCTTGTCATTTATCTACACCCGAGACTTCCATTTTCGTGTTACTTCCACCCCCTTTTCCTTTCTCCCTCTGCCATGCTTACTAACACCTCTTTTCAGTAAATCTGTGACCGAGAAGTGCTCGGACCCTATCTCATTTCACACCTTCATACTCCCTATCATATGCCGCATTCTTTCTTCAGACAAGTCTATTACTGTTGCTCCCTTTCCTATGAATGTGATCTTCCCTTCCGCATCCTCTATTATATTGCCTTTGCATATAAACCATTCTGTTTCTCCTATCATGTCTAGTAACTTCTTCCCCTCCCTGTACGTCTCTTTATGTTTGGAATAACTTTTATGCCTCTTTTTCTTCATCCCATAACCCTCCCCCTTGTTTGTCAGTCTATGCATTTAATTGCCCTCCTATTAAAACTAATTCTTCTCCAGCCTTCCTCTTCCCCTCTTCTTCTGTATACACAAACCGCCGCTATTTCTACTCTCCAAATTATAATTTTTCTTACCATTGTTCCATCCTTTTCCTCCATGTCCCCATCTTTTCTCCATTTTACCGCTAATTCTTTTTTCACTCCTGAAACCATGACGCCCATTCCTCTCCTTGAACGTGTTCTTTGCTTGCTTGTTGCATTGTCCATACATCACATTTCGGTGACATCTTTTTTATACCCTTCCAGTCCTTCTCATCTGCCTAAGTTTCACTCATCATAATCACATTCCACTTTTCTATCTCCCCCCAAAATGCTTTATTCTTGTTCTTCAAACCTGACACATTCCAGAAAGTTACTTTCACGTTTCTCTCCTCCCTTCCCTCTTCTTTCCTATTTACTTTGTTTCCCCTTTTCCGTTTCGAAACTCCTTTGATTTGTCTCTAGATAGGACCAGAAGGGCAACATGGCCCTTTTTCCTCACTACCCAAGCCCTCTACTCTATTTGCTATCTTCTTCCCCTCTCCCTCCATGCTTGACCTTCTTCAATTCTTTCCATTCTTCCTCTAAATAATTTTTTTCCTTTCATAATTTTCTTTTTCTCCTCCTCACTCCCCACTTTTACTAAAAACATTCCTCCTTTTCCTTCATTCGTCCCTCCTATTCGCTTGACTCCTTCTACCCTTACCTGCACTCTAATGTCTCTTAAGAGGTTTTTTGTTTCAACTTCTCCTGTTTCACTCTCCACTTTGAATCCCTTAACTACTAAGTTATTTTTCCTCTTAGGCCTTTCTTCTCCATCTAATATTCTTTTAATCTCGCTCAGTCTTTTCTTAAATCTTTTGTTTTCGCTTCGCACGTTCTTTTCATTCCCTTTCACTATTTCCTTATTCTCTGTTTTTCCCCATATGCTCATTCCTTATTTCTAAATTGCTTAACCGTTCTTCCAACTGCTTGTTTTCTCTTGTTTCCTCTTTAAACCCTTTAATGAGAGCTTTCAATTTTTCAAACTACTTCATCGTCCCCTGGTTCTCTTTTCATTTTAGCCTCCCCTTCACTGCGAGTTGCGCTTTCCTTTTTTTCCATTCGTCCAGAACCCGCGTTTCCTTGCTTATCTTGTTGATTCGGTGAAAATTTGATGGTCTTCCACGTTGATTGGCCGTAATGTTACAGGAATAATTATTTAAAATTTATCTTGAAATCTAATTTTTTCAATAATATAAAAGATTAATAAATTGATACGTATATTGCGTAATCATTAACTTTGATAATATTATGATATAAATGATAATAAAAATTTTTATTGAAACATAAAGATTCCAATATTTTAATTATGTCAATGATTTAATTTAATTGAATGATTTAATGGACTGTGTGCGCGATAACTTTTGAAAAAATAAATCTATTAGATTGGCCTTTCGTACACTCGTTTAGTGTTCTAAACTAAAGGTCAAGTTCGTTAGCCAGCCATTTTGAATGAAAGTTCAAAAAGTGGGCACCTTTTGAATATTTTTGAGACCACTTTTTTGAATTTCAAAAATTCTCTGTACAGTTATTCATAGCATTTAAGAAGTCGAACAATTTATCCTAATGTCTTTTTTCATAAAATCAAAAATTACCAGAATTATAGCATTTACAATATTCCAAAAAGCACAGGAAAATGAACATTTTAAGCCAAATAACGCACGATATGAAAAAAAGTTGAGAAAAGAAAAATGTGGCTTTTTGAATGACCTACAATAATATCAAAACAATTTTTCTAATTTTTTTGAAAAATCAAAAATTCAAATTTTGACATATGCAGTTCCAGTGCCTTTATCTATTTCTGTTGAGAAGAGGAAAAGTAATATAAAAAGGATTAAGCGATTGGTTAGATTTTGAATACATTATATTTCTTGTCTTGTATTGTCACACTGTAAACTAGAATTAGAATATGTTTTTCAGAATAACAGACAAAATGTGCCAAATAAACAGAGAGTAGTAACCAAACAACCAAAGAAGAAAAATAAGCAGAATATTGAGTGTAATAATATTACAAATCGGGTTGATTCCAGCATATTCTTGTCTGGTACGACAGTTGAAGAAGTGAGTCACTTTGACAAAACATTGTTCAGAAATTCCATTGAAGCAGGTATTAGTGTAGCGGACATGTTAAAAAATGTTAGTAAACCAGAGCATCATGACGTTGATTGCGAGAACAGCAATGTCGACAATTTTATAAACTTGCAGAAGACTGAAGAACACCATACGACATGCAGTAAATGTCAGAAAAAAATATATGCTGATGAGAGTACTCAAGTTAAAAGTGGTGATTTTATTGTGTCATTCCGTGACTTCATCAAAACTGAACAAGATTTAGTCACAATGTGCAACATCAAGAGTTTTGCTGTTTTATATGAATTAATCAAAGCGATGGACAAATGTTACCCAAAAAACCGAAAACATATATGTACAACTCGGGAATGTATTATATTGACCACAGCAAAATTGAAGCTTGACATACCTTTCGCTGCTTTGGGTGTGTTTTTCAATCATGTCTGTGTTGTTACAATACGTAATGTTTTCTGTGATACTGTCAAAAAATTAGCTACTATTTTGCAATCGGTGCTCACAAGAGTTTTAAAGGAAGAAATTATGAAAAATATGCCCAAGTGTTTTGAAAAATATCAAGCTACAACCTCAGTTTTTGACTGCACAGAAATTCGAATTCAGCAGCCCAAGTG
>NC_046658.1:26839059-26840286 GCF_010883055.1 Belonocnema kinseyi
GAGAGATGCAATTATGGTTGACAAGGGTTTTCTCATAGACGATGAATGTACGGAGAGAAGAATTAAACTAATTAGACCACCTTTTTTGAGAAGTCAAAAACAATTACCAGAAACAGAATGAATTAAAAATAAAGATATCGCTTGCGCAAGAGTGCATATAGAAAGAATGAATCAACGCATAAAACAGTTCGAGATATTAAATCATAAGCTTCACTGGTACTTTGCAAATTACATTGACGATATTTTTATTATTTGCTGTGGATTAGAAAACTTAGGTACTCCCATACTGGCAGATGATAAATTTTTTTAAGCAGATGAAACATTCAATTGTTCGAATATTTTCTTACATGGGCAAAAAAAATGGTCCAATAAACTCGAATAAAATTTTACATAATTCAATTTTAAAATTCAACTTGATTTGTATTTTGAGACATACATAATCTTTACAAATAAAACAAAATTGTGGTTCTGATAATGATTTATTCATGTAATCATAATAAGTTTATTTTTTACTTTTACTATTAATAAATACCTCGTTGATCAACTTTATTTTAATTAGATTATCACATTTCGTTGAGTACTGAATATGAAATACTAGTATATTAATTAAGTACATTAATGACAAGATTTATATCACGACAAATCTAGTATTGCAGTTTTAACCAGTCCAAGATTAGTAATAGTCTTTACACTCTAGGTAATTTGTTGGAAGATGCATGAAACGTTTTTTCTTTTTGAGAAAATTTACAATAAGTATGTAACATTTCCTTGAAAAAATTATTCTTTAAAACATTCAATAACTTTTGAGCATAAGGTTTATCAAAATTAACTGTAATAATTCTAATTGTGTTAGACACGTCAGAATAAATTACAAAATCGCAACTATTTAAGTTCAACAGAGCCATAACAAATTGAATTTGAGCGTAATTAGCATGTTTTGGGTTGAATTTCAAATTATTTCCTTCAAATTTTAAGTATTTACACTTTTTTTCAAACTTTCATTAGACGTGTCTACCATATCCATATGACATTTTATCTCTAATAGCTTCATAGATCCGTCTACAGCTTTGATGATACCGTCTGCAGAATAAGCCAGCCATGGTTCAGTCTTTGATACAAACAAAACAGTTTCTCTGACACATTGATTGGTCTGTTTACGGTACATTTCCCTAGCTACAGGTTCATACTCATTGCCATGACGAGTAGCATCTGTAGAAATTTCTTTAG
>NC_046658.1:26840386-26855711 GCF_010883055.1 Belonocnema kinseyi
AACAATGTGCTTGCAGCAGTGGCTTGTGCCAGCTTTACAAGTGCAATCCATGATAGTAATAGATACTTGCTTGTGAATTTTACTTTTTTGACTAATCGACAAGTTTCCTGTGATCATGTGCGGCTCCGATGCCAATCCGCTAGTACGTAAGCACAATGAAAATACATCAATTCTATCAGCAGCTTTGCAAGTCGTCCCGCATACAATTATGAAACCAGAATTTATAGCTCTTTCCCCTTCAATCATATTTCTAGTTGACGGTGTTGCATCAGTATAATTACATAATGTGTTCAAAGAAAGTAGCAACATTTTTATCACTTTTACAAAGCACTAAACAAATAAAAATATGAAATGCGATGCTTATCATAGGAACCCCGAAGCCCTGTGACAGCCATATTTGTTTTGATACAGCAGCGCCCCTTTGCCCGCGGTGGACGTTTTCTTTGCCAGTAATAATATGCATTTACGTAAATGATATAAAATTTCAGGGATAAATATGTGTTCGTTAAAGCCAAAGCAGCTTTAACAAAAAAGAATTCACAATCACCAAGCTACTGTTGTCGATGCTTTCACCTTTAGTATTAAAAAGTCTATGCACAAAGAAAGGCGCGCTTAAAACTTCTTTACATATATGTAATTTATTATTGACTATTACTTTCATAATAAAGGTTTCTTTTTTTCTTTTAAAGACTTGTATTACAAGTATATATTTTTTTATGGTACTTCCAATCTTGTGAAATGAGTATTTAAATTCAATTTTCTAAATTATATATACATATATTTTAATTTTTTTAACCCTCTGTCGTCCATGTTATTTTCATTACTTCCGCCGTCCATGTGGGTCCAAAGCAGTTTTCAATTGGTGTTCACTTGTAGCCGAAAAGTGCGACACTTATGCGGCTTAGTCCATTCTGGCCTCATATAAGGCAACTGTTGGGGGTGGGGGAATGACGCGTCAACTTGTTTCTTCTTGATAAAATTCGACCTCGAAAAATCACCTGGGTCATGTATGACCCACATGGACGGCGGAGGATTGAACTCAGTTAGGAAGGTTATTATTTATTTAGATGCAGAGAAATGCTTTTTCAAATTTAAATAAGATTATAATGTAAACATTATTTGAATGTTTTATTGAAAATAAATGTGTAATGCTTTTTATTTTGTGAAAAGATTAGTTAATTATGAACTGATTTTACCAAACCTCAAATTTTCTGGAATTAATTTAAAAGCTTATTAATGAAGAAAAACTTTAGAAATGAAAGTTCGAATTTAAAAAAATGTATTAACTAAAAAGTATTTACAGGTTTTAGTTAGAATTACAGTTTAATGATTCTTATTTTTAAAATGACTAATTCATATAAGCTTCATATTTTTTTAAATATTAAATTGAATAAAAATTAAAATTTAGTACCTTAAATTTAAGTAACATAAATTAATTATTAACGTGTAGGTTATATAATGGAACATTGAATATGATTTGCGTAATGTAAATAAATTTATTTTTTAAAAACCTCTATTTCAATTGAATAATTTTTCGGAATTATGCTGGTCTTCTGAGATGAATATTTTCATTCAATTTTTAAAATCATATGTAAAAACGTTTTAATTTTATCCCTTAAATTAATATTAAAATTCACTAACAACTGGAGTTACAATTTTTTTAATAATGTAGATAAAAGTTATTTCTATATTTGAATGAAAATTATTGTTTAATTCCATCTATGTTCGAAAAATATTATTATAAATTGTAAGATACCTTATACAGCTGTAAATTGTTGTATAGTAGGTAAATATAATTTAAATCAATTTTATACTTAAATACATTTTCGGAGTAACAAGAATAATGTCAAGAAACATTGCATTCACAAAATAATAAGTTAAAATAATTTTTCCCTTAATTTCTCGTATATGAATTTTGCTTTGAAAAAGTTTTATGTTTCCGAAACTGGATCAATTTTACAAGTAGAATCATTTCAACAATCACAATGTAGTGAAAACTCAGTTTGCGAAAGAAAAACTGTAGTTGCATAATAATTATTGGATTTTTGTTGCGTTTTGTTTGTATGTTTTTAATTAAAATGTACTGATTTTTGCTTATTTATATAATTAAAGGTTTTGTCTGTGAAAATAATGTTTTATTTAAATCCAATTTATACAAAATGAAATTCCATTAGAAATTATCAAAATTGTTGTAGTCAAAAAATAATTTTTAAGTATTCTTCGAAGTGCACGTTATTCTTCAAATATTATGTTGTGACATAATTTGGAAAAAAAACAAATATTGACATTAGGGACAGACAGTTTCGTTAATGAAAACCTTTTTTATTTATATTTTATTTTTTTAATTTTAATACGAGAATAATGTTGTAATAATGTAATAATTTTATTACTAACCTTATAAGAATTTGTACCAAATTTGTGACATAATGACGCGCTTTTTCCCTCCTCAGAAAAGAATAGCAAGAATGTAACTCCAATGTACACTAAAATCTGTGGGGTCGGTCAGCGATTGAGGGTCTCATATATGCAAGGGGATAGTGGGGGGAAACTTTCTTCCCAGAGTTTATGTTACAGCTAGAAAAGCCAGTTTCGGCAACAGTGGAGTAAGGGAGAACAGGAAGAAACAGCAATAAAATTTAAAAGAAAACACTTGTAGACTGATCTTACTTAAGCGTAGTATTTGTATATTCGCGTAGTAAGTGATCAGTATTATTTTTTAATATTCCAACTTTCTCTTTTGAAATTGGAATGAACCATTTATTTATATATTTGTTATTTTCATTGACATAAAATTATTGAGTTGCAACTTTTTTGGTTAATTTTCGCTATGGTAAAAACAAATTTAATATTTCATATTCTGGGTTGTCAGTTTTTGCTACATATTAAATTAATTAATGTATGTAAAATCACATTAAACATTTTTCACACTATTTTGTTTTTATGTTGAATAACATAGATTAAAATTGGCTATTTTTTAAACGGGGGAAATAGAAAGTGGAAAGATTACACAGCCACACAAAAAAAAGCGTGCGGATCTGGTAATAAGACACACGTATTCCTATGGATTTTGGGGCGCTAAATCCAAATTCGGTATCAAAAATCACCCATCACGTCATGGTTGAGCCATAACCTCGAAAAATGACGAAAAATCATGCACTGAGGCAAATAAATTTCAAAATAATGCCAGTGATGAAAATTTTCAATTCAAAAACATGTCGACAACTGTGAAGGATCAACCCTTGTCTGATATCAACTTATTTAACATAACTTTACCCAACAGAACCTGACCTCACCTAACCTGAATGAACCGAAATTTATTGAACTACACGTAAAGCTCTGGAAGCATATTTTCCCAGTAGCAAATGTGTGCTGCATCGAATGGGTCAACTCGAGCCTAACCTAGAAATAAATCTAACCTAGCCTAACCTAACCACACGTAACACAATTAAACTCATTGTGTTGTCCCGTTGTGTTTGCGGTACCGTTTAATTCAGCTTCGGCTTAATCTACATAGAGGTTTAACCTATCCTAACCTAACAAAACCTGACCTAACCTAACCTAGCCGAATGAAATTCAACCATACGTGCAGCTATGTAAGCGTACGATTCTCAGTCTTAAATGTGTGCTATATTTAATAGGTTAACTCGATCTTAACCTACAAATGAATCTAACTTAACAGAACCTAACGAAATTTTGCTTAACGCAACACAACTTAAGTGTTCCCGTCGTAACACAATAAAATTCATTTCATTGTACTACGGGTGGTTAAAAATTTAGACGCACATTACTCATTTGAAGAAACTTAGAACTATAAGTAGAATTGACCCCATTTCAATTAACCTGACAATGTTTGTATCAATTAAAATGTAGAACTATAACTTAAACATGCAAATGAATAAGAGTTTTATTCAAAAATTTTGTCTCTCTGCTTTTCTTAAACTTAAGGGATATATTTATACTATCTTTCGTGTTTACATTTTATCTTGCTTTTTATCGTAATTAAATTGATTTATAGACCTACTTCAGCCTATTTTCTGCCTGCTATAACGTGTCCTTTGTTATTCATTTGTAGGTTAAGATCGAGTTAACCTATTAAATATAGCACACATTTAAGACTGAGAACCGTACGCTTACATAGCTACACGTGAGGTTGAATTTCATTCGGCTAGGTTAGGTTAGGTCAGGTTTTGTTAGGTTAGGATAGGTTAAACCTCTATGTAGGTTAAGCCGAAGCTGAATGAAACGGTACCGCAAACACAACGGGACAACACAATGAGTTTAATTGTGTAATTTTTAACACTTTAAATATTAAACAAAAATATATTTGATAAAAATATTTTATTCTCGTATTTTTAATAAATAATTAATATTGATCAAGAAACAATTTTATTTTGAGAGTTTTATTATTTAGGAATTTTCGAATTCGTTAATTGTATAAACTGTCCAAGAATTTTATTAGTTTTGCAATTTTATTATTCGGGACAGAGAGTTTCACCGAGTCGGGAATTTTATTTTTCGGGATATTTCAGCCGTCCCCATAGAATTACAGAAAATTTGCTCTAATTATAATTCCGGCGCTCGATCTTGTTGAGTTTTTCCTACACTATTAATAAAAAGAAATGTGTATGAAAATTTTTGATATCACAAAGTTAAAGATAATCTCAATTAAAAATTTTAAAATTCGCATGTACATCCAATTTTTATTCTTGGGTCTTGGCGATTTTTTTTCTAATCCATTTCAATGACTGGTAAACGGGGGTGATTTTCTCTTAGAAAATAAGTGATTAAAATTTGAAAAAATTAGGTAGGCTTTCTTAACATCTAGGTATGTAAAAAAGGTAAACTTTTGAAAATTTAAAAACTAATTTAAGAACTATTTATACTCTTTTAAGATGCCAATACAATTTACACAACACTAATTCTAAAATTTACAAATTTTTATGCCTTTAGTTTAAGAACTTGAATTTTAACGTTAAATATGCTTCATTTTCAGAATATAGCCTTATTGTTTGAATTTTCAGAATTTTCGTTATTAGTTATAGGTTAGGGAAAAAACAACATTATGGGATTTGAAATTTTTACAACGCGAAAAAATTTAAATTTAACATTTAAAAATGCGAAAGTGCACCATTCTCCATGTTCATTTGCAATCCAGCGAGTCATTTTCTTCCGCTTCTTTTGAAAGTCGATCCTCTGCTTTCAGTTTTCTTTTTAAAATGTACCTTGAATTCAACGCATTTCAAATTCAATATTTGCAGCTGCATTGAGATGTTTTTTTAAAATATCAATTAATTAAAACATTTTATTTATTTTTCACGATTGTAATTTATAACTTCTAAAATTGAATAAGTGTAGCTCAAACATGAAAAAGTATAGACTAATTTCAAATTTATAGAGGTTCTATCATATATATTGAACTATTAAAACCTCTGACCTTTTTTTTAAGGATTTTAAAACTCTTTTAAAAACTTTTTTTAACAATTTTGATTGTGAAATTGTGAAATTTGTAGTCTTCAGTATATTGAATAATTTCAAATTTAAAGCTATTAAAATATATCATCAGAATTTTTGAATGGAAAGTGTTCGATAATTTTAGATTGAAACATTTCAAATTATTTAGTTACAAATTAAAATCGTACAACTTCAAGTTTTCTTAATTTTTTTATCATTTGTCACCCCCACAAATTTTGCTTTGTGTCAAGAAAATAACGCTTGATTTTTGTAAAAATTAAGAAATATATATTTAAGGTCCACTCAAGGTCATTTTTGTTCAAAAATCTTGTTCCTGAATAAATTGACTCTTATTGTTTCCAATTTTATTCTGTCACTCAGGGATTGTGTTTTTCATAGAAAACATTGAAATGTGGTTTTTTCACGTTTATGAAATTATAATTGCAGGTCACTCGGGGTAATTTTCTATGAAAAATATTGACTTACAAAGAATATTGGTCAAACAATAGAATGGATTTCTTCGCCCGAGAAACAAACGTAAATTGTACTATAGTAACCACAACTGGAAAAATTTAAACGAAATTCAAAATTTTGTAAAGAAAACAAACCTTTGTCGACCTATGAATACTAATTTTATTCCCCGAAAGATTTTTCAATAATCTCTTCGAAACACTTTTATTGTAACAATTTAAATGAAGAAAAATATTTTTTATATAAATAAAAATAGTACGACTTTTACATACAATTCTTGAAATGAAAAAACTGTGTGTCAAAGTAAAATCCAATCCGACTATTTTTTCGAAAGTTATCCGATATACAGACAACCGCAACATCAATAACAACGACGGCATAGACGCCAGAGAGGCGCACAGATACCGACGTAAAAACTTGTTTTTCTGACTCAAGGAGCCTCAAAACGTCGAAATTTCATGAAATTCGCGGAAGTCATTTTTCGCATAAAACTCTTCTCATTATGGATGAGAATGTGAAAAAATAATCATGGGACCTTGAAAAAGTAGCGTTTTTCGCCTCTTGACTTTTTTCCATATCAAGCTCTTTCTGCTTCAAATGTACATTTTCGTTTGGTTTTTTGGATTTTGAAAATCCTTTAACTTTGGTAAGTTTGATTTTATCAAAAAATGTTGTCAAAGTCCAATTCAATCCGACCAGTCTTACGAAAGTTATCCGGTATACAGACAACAACGACGACGCCGGACAGACGAACAGACCCCGGCGTAAAATCTTGTTTTTCTGACTCAAGAGGCCTCAAAACGTCGACATTTGATAAAATCCGAAAAAGTCATTTTTCATAAAAAAAACTAAGACCTTCTCATTTTGGAAGAGAATGTAAAAATTATCAGCAAGGTTTGTAAAAAATCTTTCAAAGAATAAAATGATTGTCCCGTAAGTTAGAACCGAAAAATTACTATTTCAAAAAAATGAAAGTTGTTCTAAGTATTGAGCTATACTCGCGACCGGGACAAATCGGGAAAAGAAAGTAAATTTGAAAATTGAACTGCAGTTCGAGTATTAAAAATTTAACAATGATTGATTTTACAAGATGATTCTAAATCTGTTCAAAATGATATAATTTACATATTTTAACGTTAAAATTTGAACTAATTTAATTCGAAAGCCTTAATAGTGACACAAGTGTAAACGTTCAAATTAATGGCTTCTTAAATGAACGCCTTTATTCAATTTCAAAATTTTTTTTGAAGTATTATTTCAGTATAAAATATTCCATTTTTAATCTATTTAGTTTGGAAACCAAAAAAAAACAATTTTCAATAGTAAACAATTTGAAAAAGAATTATCACAATTTCAGAGTGACAAATTTAAACTCTGAATGTTACAATGATAATTGTTTTATTTTTTTATCTGTAAAATTTTTCGAAAAATTTTTTAAATAATTTAAAAAGATTTAAAATAATTTAAAAGAGAATTGATACTTTTGATGATTTTAAAATGTTTTGAAATGTTGAATTTTATTTTGAAGAATTACATAATTTTAAGAGGAGGTATAAAAATATGGCACCGCTGAAAAAATTCCGAAAGGGATGAACAAAAAGTCCGAAAAAACGAAATCTCCGGTACCTGAATAATAATTTTTAAAAAACTGTATTAAAAAAAAACATTAAAAAACACGTACGCTTTGAAAGAAAAAAATGTTCTGCCTAAATTTTCTTCGTACCTATATAAGAACATTTTTGAAACAAATTTTGCAGGATTCAATTCAACAACGATTTATATCAAAATTTATTTTCATTATTTTTTTATTTAAAAAAATTCGATTTTTCAGAACATTTTTATTATTTTTTCTAATACTATGCACATTTATAAACAAAATTTTTCATACAGAAATATATATTCCATTATTGTATTTTCAATAAATAAATAATATTTAACAAACAATTTTTTGAATTATTTATATTCACGAATATTCTAGTTCGGATATTTTATAATTCAGCCGTTTTCTTTAGGGGTTTTTCAAATTCGGTAATATCTTATTGTCCGGAATTTTATTTATTTTATTTTTCGTGAATTCTCCAATTCGACTTTTATAATTTCGGGAATTTTATTATTTGGTTATCTTTCAATTTACGAATTTTACAGTGTCGGGAATTTTATTTTTCGGTATTTTTCAGTCGTTTTTTCCGAAAAATAAAATTCCCACATCACTGTAAAAATTCCGAAATTATAACATTGTCGAAATATAAAAGTTCCGAATTGGAAAATTCTCTACAATTTACAATCTTACAGAATTTGAGAATTGCCGACAGAAAATTTCCGAATTATACAATATTCGGGCTAGACAACTCCCTAATTTGAATAATTAAAAAATAGTTTAATAACAAATATTTTTTTAATAGAATAATAAAATACTTATACCAAAGAAAAAACTTGTTCAATGTTTAAAATTTCTAAAAATTATTGTTAGAATTTAAAATAACAATAATTGAACAAATGTTTTTTTGAATAAAAATCGACGTTAGAAAATGTGCATTGTATTTTTTTATATTACAGAAAACTGTCGCAAAAATAAAATTATTATTTAAAAAAATGAAAATAAAATTCGCGTTAAAGTAGTCTGAATTTAATCCTGTTAGGTTTGATTCGATTGAAGCTCACGTGTTTTTAAATTTATGTTTGTATCACATTTTTATACAATTATTGTTATTTTAAATTAAAACAATAATTTATCAAAATTAAACATAAAACAAAATTTCTATAATAAAAATATTTGATTATTGTATTTGTAATAAATAAATAATATTGACCACAAAACTGTTTTCTCAATTTCTGGAATTCAGGAATTTTCTAGTTTGTATATTTTATTATTAGACAGCATTCGGCCTGGAGTTTTATTATTCGAAATACAGTGTCGAAAATATTTCAAACATTTAAAAAAATGTACTCGTATAAGATTGTAAAAAAGTCTGGAAGATTTTGAGGCATTTTTTTGCATAATTTTACATAAATTTTACGACAAAATGGGAATCATTATAAATATATTTAAAAGTTCTGAAAGACTTGAAAAATAATTTGAATTATATATATATTTCGAGTAAGCTGTAGTAATTATAATAATTTAAAGTTTATTTTAAAATATATTTTATGGAACATGATATTTTTTATGAATATGACAGTGAAATTCTGTTCGTCTAATTTAGTTTGCCAATGCGAAACGTAATCTGGCTTGGAATTGCTGTCTTAACATCTAAAAACCGAAAGAACAATTTTCGTATCACTTGGAATTATAATTATATTTTTATAAAAGTCTAAAAAAATCCATAGAAATTGCAGACCATAAAAATAAAAAATATTAAAGAACTATATACAGAAAATATATAGAATTAAAATTATAAGTAATAATTTTAGAAATATTGGGAAATATATGAAACCGTAATATATATTTTTCATCGACTTTTATTTGTGGTATTTATTAAAATAACCATGTTTTACAAAGTTATAACTTATAAATGTAAAAATGTTTTAATAGGCAATTTACTAAATTAATTTACTTTCAATCCAAATGGTTCTTGTCCGAGCTAAGTAACCATTAGTGCACCTCGAGGGGCCTACTCAGAGTTGCTTACAGCGCTCCAAGTGGCTGTTGTCGATAGGTGCTATAGCCGGGTAGCGGTGGGTACAAGGGAACTGACAATTTTCGCCGGACGCGCCGTCTATATTTATCGCAGGTAACTAAGCCCGCACCGCATCTACGTTTATAATATCTTTGGTAGTAGTAGTTTTCTTACGATCCGGAGGGGAAATGTCGGTCAAACTAAGCCAATAGACGGCACCACAAAAAGTAGGTTTGTCTTTTTCATTGAATTGCATTAGGAAAAAGCAAAAATAATTAAAAACTTGATGCTGCTTGCAAATAAACAAAAAAGAATATATGAAAAAATAAGAGTAACTATAACTAATTATTTCAAAAAAAGAAAAAGTCATGAAAATATGTAGTTTAATATGAATAAAATTTAATTTTGGGATACGTTTTGAAAGCAGTTCGAAATTTATATTTTTGTGTTTTATTTTGCTCATATTATTGATTTTAATATTTTTTAAAGTTAAACAAGTTAAACAAAATTATTTGTTGTTGAAATGATTAATGTAGCTAATGAAAAAATTAATAATATTTAAGACCTCAATGACAACCAAAATTTAAAAAATATACATGATCAGAAGAATTAATGAAAAACATATTACTTATATCCAATATAAATATACTAATAATTAGAATATGTAAAACTACAACTTAATTTGCAAAGTAAAGAATCTTTGTTCCTTTAAAAACTTAGAAATTTCAAGTTTTGTAGCAAATATTTTTAAAAAGTAGTGATAATTGTAATTAAAATGTTTGAGGGAATCATTTGGAAAAAAATCAATGACATGAATGATAAATGAGAAAATGGATTTAATATAATGTATATATTTATTTAAATTGAACTCAACATCATATATACATTTATACAGTTCAATAATTTATTAGTTTCTTAATCTTAAAAGCTTTTCTCTAGCTGCATTCAGCCCCTAATAATTTTATTCAATTTTTAAATTTAAAGTAGATTTTGAATTAAATAGTTAATTATATCATTGCATACCTCATTTCTAATATAAACAGACTATAAGCTATTAAAATCTATAAACAAACGTACTGTACTCATGACGCACAGTTGGAGGAAATGCACTTTTTTCATTCAAAAATGTCCAGAGCCTTCAATTTTCTTGCGATTTTGAATTTTTCTGTTTTAAATTAAAGATCATTAAATTCTATAGATCTTGATTCTCCGAAATTTTGTCTCCTTTATTTTTTTATTAATAATTTTTCCAGTCAAAGTATGAACAAAGTCTTATTATCGGTGAAATTTTTTTTTTTTTGCTAAAAGTGCTTCCGTTAATGTAGGAATGACATTTCATAACAAAAATAACTTAAAAGTTTATAATAACCACTGTGATAAACAATTTTTGTGTCAAAATATTAGAATTTGAGATTTTTCAAATTATAATTTTTTTCAATGGCCAGAACGACTTCAGGTATTCCTTAAAATATTAAATATTTAATAATATTTGATAAAATATAACAATTTAAATTCTTGTAGGCAAATTAGATAAAAAAATTTTAAATGTTTGCCGTTTCGCATAGAAAATTTTTTTTGCCCTAGAAATGTCTTAAGCTACTGGACGAATGACTGCTCGTCACAAAAATATTAGAAGAGTTAACACTAATCACTGTTATTAACAATTCTTGTGATAAAATATTTAAACTTAAGGTTTTATCAAATTTAAATTTTCCTTGATGGCCAAGTCGGTGCATTATTGTCAAAAGATTTTTTATTGAGTGAATCTTAGCATGCAGTATTATGATACATTTCCAATCTATTACGATTGAAAACACGAATTTTTCCGAGTGAAACATGTAAGTTGTTATATTCCACTAAATATGATCAAAGATATATTTTTTAGGAATATCCGTAGCCATTGTAGCGATGAAAGGAAAACAAATGTTGATAAAACCTTACATTTGAACTTTTGTCACGAGAATTATTCATAACAATGGTTATTGTTAACTTCTCACATATTTTTGTGACTAGCAGTTATTCGCAAAGCAGCTTAAAATATTTCCAGTGTAAAATAAAATTACTATGCGAAAGGACAAAAATTTTGAATTTCTTTATCTAATGTATTTACGAAAATTTAAATTGTTATATTTTATCAAATATTATTAAATATTCATTGTTTCAGGGAATGCATGTAATCTTCCTGGCGCTTGAAGGAAATAATAATTTGGAAAACCTCAAATAATAATATTTTGCCATAAGAATTGTTTATAACAATAGTTATTATAAACTTTTAAACCATTTTTGTTATTAAATGTAATTCCTACATTAATGCGAAGCACTTTTCGCACCAAAAAATTTTACCGATAATAAGACTATTTGTTGATTTGTTTATCATATTTGTTTCCAACAAATAAATGGAATGATAAACAAATTATTTGTATTTTAGGAGTCCCTAAACAATAACTGTAGACAATATAAAGTTTTTCTGATCAGTTATCGAAGCGTAAAAAATTATTATGTACAAGATTTCAGTTGTTCCATGCTTTGAGCAGAAAAATTATTAATAAACAAATAGAGGAGACAAAAGTTCGGAGCGTCAAGATGAACGAAAAAAGTGAATTTCCTCCTACACTCCGTCATGAGTACGGTACGGTTGTTTATATAGTTTAATAGTTTATAGTCTGTTCATTTTAGAAATGAGGTTTGCAATAATCTAATTAACTATTTAATTAAAAATCTCCTTTAAATAAAAAATGTTTAATAAAATTTTTAGGGATTGAATGCAGCGAGAAAAAACCTTTCAAGATTAAGCAACAAATAAATGATTGCACTGTATAAATGTATATATGATATTCGGCTTAATTTAAATAAATATATACATTATATTAAATAATATTAAATCCACTTTCTCATTTATTAGTCCTTTCATTAACTTTTTACCAAATTATTCCCTCAATATACAATATACCTCATATATTTTTTATTAATTCTTTTGATCGTTTATATGTTTTAAATATTTTTGTCATTAAGGTCTTTAATATTATTAATTTTTTCATTAGCTACATTAATAACTTTTACAAAAAATAATTTTGCTTAACTTTAACAACTAATAAAATCAATAATATGAGCAAAATAAATCACAAAAATATAAAGTTCGAACTGCTTTGAAAATGTATCTCAAAATTAAATTTTATTCATATTAAACTACATATTTTCATGACTTTTTCTTTTTTTAAATTATTAGTAATAGTTAGACTTATTTTTTATCTAGTTTTTTTTTGTTTATTTCCAAACAGCATCAAGTGTTTAATTATTTTCACTTTTTCTTAATGCAATTCAGTGAAAAAGACAGACCTAATTTTTGTGGCGCCATCTGTTGGATTAGTTTAACCGACTCTTCCCCTCCGGATCGTAAGAAAACAGAAAAGTGGAGGCGATGCATGGGGCTGATGAAAAACATGCGCTGATAACTGCACCCGCTTGGCAGATTACCTAAGAGTTACTTTGAAGGCGCAAGTTGCGGGTCGGTAAATGACGAAAGATAGCAGTTTCTAAAATGATTTACCAATTAAGTTTCTGCTCAATTAGTTACCACCATGGACATAGGAAACAAGGGACGAGGCATGCTATTGCGCGGGTGATGCAATGAGGGGGAGGTCCGCCACCTTTCGACGTCCCGCGACAAACATGGCAGCGCCCACATGTTTATATTTTCGTGCACAGTTTGTCGGTAAAAATGCTCGTGCGCATAATCAAATGGCAGATCGTAAGATGGCGACTCTCCCCACTCATGGAATTCTCCCCCCTCCCGTGGATTCAACCCCGCTCGCCAAAGTAGGATGGCATGCCTAGTCCAAAGATATTATAAACGTAGATGCGGTGCGAGCTTAGTTACCCGCCATAAATATAGACGGCGCGTCCGGCGAGAAAAGTCACTTCCCCTCTACCCACCGCTCCCCGTAGATAGCACCAACCCATATAGTTTGCCAAGAGCCACTTGGAACGCTGTAAGCAACTCTCGGCACACCTTTGAGGCGCACTGATGGTAAACTTAGCTTGGACAAGAACCATTTAAATTAATCCACGCTTTGTAAGACATAGTTATTTTAATAGATACCAGAGAGAAAATTAAATGTATAATTTATATTTCTGTTTCATATATTTTGTAATATTTCTAAAGTTATTTGATTATTTCCAAATATATCTTTGTTATTTACTTATTTCTCATCTTTTGATATTCTTTTATAAGTAACAATTTATTTACTTCACCATATTATATTTTTATTCCAACAGATGAAACTTTTAGTACAATATCTATACATTGTTCTTTCATATTATTAAGTGTTTATTTTTATATTTGTACAGTTTGCAATTTCTACAGATATTTTAGTCTATTCGACTAATGAATTTCCCGCATGTATTTTAAAATTGCTTAATTATTGCGTTCCGATCACTGACAATGAGTGAATGGCAGAGTAATAATAAGTTCATAAATCTATAACTGCTCTCTGTGTCAAAACTCTATTTGGTGTTAGGATTTCTCTACTTTGAATCCGAACACTTTAATCCCTCAGAGCAGAGGCTAAAATATATATATTTAAATAAAAAAACATGGGTGAATTTATTTGACTAAGAGAACGATTTGGTGAACATGTCCGTTGAAATTCTCAAATGTGATTTTTTTGGGACCCAAATTAATTAAGACTTTTAACCCAATACTTCGAAATTTAAAATTCATTAATTTTCATGATATGCATGTCAAATTTCATGAATTAGGAAGATTTATAATTTATATTGAATTTTTATTTTGTTATTCAATTAAAATTTTGTTAGATTTAAATTAGTTAATTTATTTGTTATTTATTTTATTTATACATCATTTAAAATTCAAGAGTTTCTGATTGCAAATATTCTAAATTAAAGAGTTTTAAATTGCAGATCGTTAAAATTAAAAAATTTTCCATTGCAAGTCTTCAAAATTGAAATTTTCAAACGAAATTTCATAATATAGCTTTAAAATATAAATCTTGAAAACTAAATAATTTGAAATTCCAAATCTTCAACATTTCAAATCACGGCAGTACTCAGAGTACAGATATTTTTTACATTCTCATCAAAAAAGTTATCACATTTGTGTAAAATATTACGTCTGGTCACGAAATACAGGTTTTTACGAGTGTGTCTGCCTTTCCATATGCATGTTTGTTTGCGAGTATAATAACTTTTGAAAAAATAATCTATTATATTGGCCGTTGTTATACTCTTTAAGTGTCAGAATCTAAAGATCAAGTTCATTGGCTATTTTGGGTGAAAATTCAAAAAGTTAGAGAATTTTCAAAATTTCTGAGACAACTTTTTCAAGATTTAAAAATTCCATGTACGGGTATTCGTAATAATTGGAAATCCGAACAATTTACCTCATCGACTTCTTTTGATAAAAAGAATATTACCAGAATTATATCGTTTTCAACAAATTAAAAAAAAAACCAAAATGAAAATTGTAAACTAATCAGCGCGAGACTTGAAAGAAAAACTGGAGAGAAGAAAAACGTTGCTTTTTGAGAGCCCTACAATATTATCATAACAACTTTTCAGATTGTTTTGAATAATCGAAAATTCAAATTTTGAAAGAACCAAAAATAATGAAAAATCATAAATTTAATTTAGTGATCAAACTGTGCAAGATGCTGAAAAAAGAAGGTAAATAAAAAATTATGCACCTTAAAAAGATCCAAAAGTTTTTTATCAATTACTTTTTGATACGAAGGGTAGTTTTTGTTTTATTCGTAAAAAAACAACATTAA
>NC_046658.1:26855811-26864095 GCF_010883055.1 Belonocnema kinseyi
TAATGTACAAAAATACAATGCACATTTTCAAATAACTTTTTATCAAAAAATACATTTGTTCAATTATTGTTATTTTATATTCCAACAATAATTTTTAGAAACATTAAACATTAAAAAAGTTCAATTTTTTCTATGAAAAACACAATCCCTGAGTAACAGAACAAAATCGGGAACAATAAGAGTTAATTTATTCAGGAACAAGCTTTTTGAACAAAAATTACCTTGAGTGAAGCTTTAATATATATTCGTTAATTTTTACAAAAATCGGGCGTTATTTTAGTACAAAAAAATAATTAGGAGGGGGGGGGGGGTGACAAATGATCAAAAAATAAATAAAACTTAAAGTTGTACGATTTTAATTTGTAACTAAATAATTTGAGAGGTTTCAATCTAAAATTATCGAACAATTTTAATTTAAAAATTCAGAAGACATATTTAAATAGCTTTAAATTTGAAATTATTCAATATACTGTGAAGACTACAAATTTAAAATGTCTCAGCTATTAAGGATTTAAATATTTTTAAAAATGCTGTTCTGGAGACTAAATAGCACTTATTCTTTTATTAAGAAATCACAACCAAAATTGTTAAAGCAAGTTTTTAAAAGAATTTTAAAAACCTTAAAAAAGGTCAGAGGTTTTAATATTTCAATATATGTGATAGATCCTCTTTAAATTTGAAATTAGTCGATACTTTTTCATGTTTGAGCTACAATTATTCCATTTTAGAAGTTATGATTTACAATTGCGAAAAACAAATAAAATGTTTTTATTAATTTATATTTAAAACAAAAAACCTTTGTATAATTCAATCTAAATGCAGCTGCAAACATTTAATTTGAAATGCTTTGAATTCAAGGTATATTTTAAAAAGAAAAATGAAAGCAAAGGATCGACTTTCAAAGGAATCGAAAGAAAGTGACTCGCTGGATTGCAAATGAACATGGAAAATGGTGTATTTTCGCATTTTTAAATTTTAAATTAAAACTTTTTCGCGTTGTAACAATTTCGAATCCCAGAATGTTATTTTTGACCTAACCTATAACTTATAACGAAAATTTTGAAAATTTTAAGTTTTTTTATTTTAAATTTTAAGTTTTTAAATTTTCTGAAGTTTACCTTGTTTACCTACCTAGATGTCAAAAAAGCCTACCAGTGACTGAAATGGATTTAAAAAAATCGCCAAGATCCAAGAATAAAAATTGAATGTACAGCGAATTTTTAAATTTTTAATTGTGATTGTCTTTAACTTTGTGATATCAAAAATTTCCTCACATTTTTTTTTTATTAATACTGTAGGAAAAAAATAACAAGATCGAGCGCCGAGATTATAATTAGAGAAAATTTTCTGTAATTCTATTGGGACGGCTGAAATATCCCGAAAAATAAAATTCCCGACTCGGTAAAACACTCTATCCCGAAAAATACAATTCCAAAACTAATAAAATTCCTGAACAGTTTATAATATTAACGAATTTAAAAATTCCCAAATAATGAAACTCCCCAAAGAAAATGGTTTCTTAATCAGTATTAATTATTTATTGAAAATACGATAATAAAATATTGTTATCAAATAAATTTTTGTTTAATATTTAAAGTGTTAAAAATTGTTTGGATTTAAAATTAAAATTATTTAAAAAATTTTGCCGATAAATTCATATACAAAAACACGTGTTTTTTAATTAACATTTCGATTTTTCGGAAGAACTTTTGTGATTTAAAAAATACTATATACATTTTCAACCAAAATATCTTATCCAGAAATATATTTTGTTTTCATTATTGTTATTTTTAATTTAAACAATAATGTTTAAACACTTCAAACATTTAAAAAATTGTTTCTTTGGTATAAATATTTGATATTATTTCAATTCAAAAAAATAATTTGTCAAAGAACAATCCTTTCCACACTTGTTTATCTCGAATTGTCTTTTTATAATACTTTTTTAAAAATTAAAAATATGATTTTTTGAGAACATTTTTTTTATAATTAAAAAAAAGAATGTACCGAAAACCTGGATCAAGCCTCAGATCTGAAAAAATTCAGCGATACATACATGTCAAACTTTTCTAACCTCAAAAAATCTTTCCACTGCTTTACCGTCATATTTTACGAAGAATGAGAAAATAAGAATTCGACTTCGTAGTACGATGAGGGCAGCACCTCGATAGGGCAGAAAATGTGATGTTATATATATAGAATTCCCCACTCCTACGCCTCGAACCGCATCTACGTTTATAATATCTTAGCCTAGTGCCTTGTTTCCTATGTCCATGGCACGAGCGTTTTGAGCCAACAAACTGTGAAAGAAAATTGAAACATGTGGGCGCTGCCAGAGATGAGGTGGGAGATAAGCGATCCCATGTATTTAATTTCGAACGATTTTCGCCAGCGCCACCTATTACCTGAGGCTTTTGCGAACTAAAATAAAGCGCCCCCAATTACTCACGCCAGCTTACGAACAGAAATAGATGATAGACGGTTCTACTTGAGCGGTCAAACAGGGTAGCATTTTTCCAGTTTGACAATGTCAGTAAGAGAAGATCAGAGTGGGTAATTTCGCGTATATGCAAAGATATTAATATCTTTGGTATATGCTAGGTGAATTTGGGATGCTTCAACTAAAAAGTTAACACTGTTTTTTTGGTATTCAAAGATTAATTTAAGAGCCTATTAATCAAAAGTTTAATCATTCTTTTAGTACATAACGATGAAAAAAATAACAAATGGTGGATAATAAGAAACATTTTTATTGAATATTAATACTTCTTCGGCGTTTAAAGATTATTATAAATTTTTTTTAATCCATTGTTTATTGGTAGAAAATTTATCTTCTCGGTTGAAAAATCATGTTTTTCATAAAAAATTTAACTCTTTTTAGAAATTTGTTGATTTTGAATTGAAAATTTAACTATTTTATTTATGCTTCAAAATTGATCTTTTTCAGTAACAAATTCATCTATTTAGTTTACAATTTTAAGATTGTTGTATCCAAGTTTGTTGTTTTTTATCAGAAAATTAATTTTCTAGGTGGAAAATTCTTCTTTTTATTGAAAATTAAACTTTTTTTTAAATTCGTTCTTTTTGGGTTGAAAATTGAACTATTTAATTTGTCTTTTTAATGCTTGAAAACTAATCTTGGTAGAAAATGTATTTTTTGTGTTACAAATGTAAGTTGTTTTCCAAAAATATTTGGTAAATTTTCGGAAATATATGTTTTTTAATCACTCAGAATCTTCTAAAATTTCGAAATGTCTGAAACGGAAGCGAATCGTTCTTAATTTTTTTTTAAATATTAAAAAATTAAAAAACTTGTCTCAAAAGATTAATATCTTTTTAAATTTTATCAAAAAATTGATATAAAAAAATTCTTTCAAATTTTCGTATTAATGTTAAGAATATTCTTTCATTCTCTTAAAACCTTTCAAAATTTTGAACAAGTTTCTAAGCATGTAATTCAAAATCTTTCAAAACCGATTTCTAAAAATAATTTGTTTAAAGTTTTTTAAGTAAAATTGGAAAAATGTATTGAACTATAGTTCAGTCGAAAGCCTAATTATAACTTTTGTGTTACGAAAGGTATAAATGTTGATTCAGAAAAAAAATTGGACATAACGTAAGTTAATTCTTTCTTTTATACAAAACCTGGAAGACTTGGCAGGGTCATTACATTTTTTTTAATTTTGTAGAAAAAGTGGAAAAATCATGTAATCTTGCAAATATTGACAGGGTTTTTTAAATTGAAAGATTAATTTTATAGTCTATTAATCAAAGTCTTATTAATTATTTTAGTAAGCCATGGTAATAAATGGTGGAAATTTAAAATCCTTATTGAAAATGTGTGTTTTTTTGTTTGTTTAAAATTCAAGTAGATATTTGTTAAATTAGCTGTTTTTTGGTAGAAAATAAAGCTTGTATGAAAATTCCTTTTTTGTATTAAAAATTCAAATATTGGGTTAAAAATTAATTTTTTTATTTAAAATTTTGGATTGAAAATTGAAGTATTTACCAAGAAAATTATTTGGTTCAAACTGTAACTATTCTATTTTTCTATTGGTTTCTGATTGATCTTCTTACTTTTTTTATAGAATATTGAACTATTTCTTGAAAATTCGTAGGTTTATGAATATTTTATAAATATTACTAAATCTTTTAAAATTCTAAGATATTTTTAATCACTTCAACACTTCTAAATTCTTTAACGCCCAAATTTTTCTTACAATTTTTAAGTCCTAAAAATTGTTTAAATTGCCGAAGATATTATGGATTCTTCCTCAGAATTTTTAGAAATCTTTTAAAATTATCTCTGACAATCTATTTTTAAAAACTAAAAAATCCTTTCAAATTTTTTGTATGAATATGATTTTAGTGGATGTTTTTAGTTTGTTGTTTGCTAAGATGCCAATAAATGTTGAGCGAAATATAGATTTATTAAGATTTCGAAAGAAAAAGCTTTTTAAGAATTTTGAAAGAATTGAAGATGATAAAAAAGTTTTCTTAAGTTTCCTAACAAAATTTAACATTTTTCTTATTTTTAAATTTCATTTGAAGAGAATACTTAAAAAGATTCCAAGATTTTTAAAGAAAATAAACAAAATTATCAAAAAATAGTTTTGAGAGAATATTCTACAACTTTTTCAAAACATTAAAGAAAAATTTTAAAAGATAAAAGAAAAATTAGATTTCTGAAGATTTTTAAATAAAGCTTTGGATTCTACTTCAGAATTTGGAAAGGTTTTAAGAAATAAAAAATTGTTGGCCTAACATTTCGGGGAAAGTTTTAATTTATTTTTATTTAAAAAACCAAATTTTTTAAAGAAACTTTTTAAAAAATTTAGAAACTTTTTAAAACATGAAAAAACTGCGTTGACTCAAGAATCCGGTGAACAAAAGTATCAACACTCAGAAATTTCGAAAAAGTAAATAAGATTTATCGCGTATGTGCTTGGACTGGTGTCATTTTTGGATGACGGTTGCCGACAGTAGAACCAATTCGCCCAATTTGTTGATATAATATTGGTAGGGCGGAGGGGAATCTTCGATTCTTGCAGAATCTTAGCACCTCTAGTTCGCAGAACCGGCGGAGAGTTTCCGAGAAATGTATTTCCCCGCAAGACAAATGCAATATAAATAGATGAGTAGCTCTTTAAAACTGCTTTCTTGAACACTTATTATATAATCTAATTAAATTGTATTTGGTTAAACTTTAAATAAATAAATAAATTGATTAAAATAAATTAAATAAAAAAGTATCTAATTTTCTTTTAACTTTAATACTTTTCACATTTCCTAATTTAGTATATGTACTAATAACTGTGTTATTATATTCAGCCTATAAAAATCGAAAAAAAACTTTTAAAAAATCTGGGCTAGTAATTCCAGCTTCAGTTTAGAGTTAAAAAGTTACGTTTTTTTTTGCAATTACAATCATTTTTAATACAAAATACAAATTTGGAATAACTATTTGCTTGTTACAAAGGTGAAACCACATTCCAAGATTTGACAAGAAAGAATCACGGCTTATCAGTTTCTTTTTAAAGTTATATAAATATAATTTTCGTAAGATTCCGGAGAAACGTTCAAAAACATTTTTGAAGATTTGACATATCCCGAAAAAAATTCAGAAAATTTTTATGCTTTTTTTTTTATTTTGCAGGATACATAAAATATTAGGAAAAATTAGAGTCAGCTGAAAAGATGTTTAAGACTTTTAGAAGATTTAAAGAAATAATTCTTAAATAGCTTCTAACATTTTTTTCGAAATGCTTAACATTTTATAAAATCGCTAAAAATTATTTAAAAAATGTATAGAACATTTTAAATATTCTAAAAATTTTCAAATTTTAAATTACTTTAAGACCTTTACCAAACTTCTACACCTTAGAAATATCTTTACAAATCATTCAGTTTTCCTAAAAAATCTTTTAATTGTTCTCAAATCTTCCAGATTTTTTTTCGTGTGTTTTAAAATCAAAACTCAATTATTTAAAAAATTAAGATATTCTAAGTTTTTTGACTATTATGTATTTCATTTTTCTTACCTCTTTCAAAGTGTGAAAAAATTTACAAATTGTATACTGCGATAGCAAAATTTGAAGAACAGAGTTATTCCTTATAATATTCACTCAAAAAAATGTCTAGTTAAATCAACCAGAATTCTGGTTAAGTATGGCCTTACTATTTTTCTGGTTAGAGTAACCAGAAATCTGGTTACATTAACCAGATTGTATGGTTAATTTAACCAGAATTCCGGTTAATTTAACTAGAATTCTGGTTACTTTAACCAGAAAAAAAGTAAGGGCATATTTAACCAGACATTTTTTTGACTGTTAGAAAACCCATTTGCAATTAAAATTTTCCTTTTAATCAATAATGTTTAGAAACAGTTAGAAAACATTTGATCATGAAATAAAATTACTTAATTGAAAATTTTCAATTATAAAATTGATGTTGCGGTAAACTCGTAATATTTATTAATAGACTTTATTATTATTATTATTATTATGTAAAGCTTCAGATGGAAATTTAAATAAAGTGAAAAGTTCCATAAAGTTAAAAATTGAAATGTTTCCAGATTAGAGTTTAAAGAATGGGATGAATAAAAATTCAAAGCTTTCGAGATCTAATTTTCAACTATTTAATAGGGATAATTTGTAACTCGATGGGATTCAAGTCTACAAATTATAAATTGTAAAATTGAAAGTTTATTCATAAAAAAATTTATAATCATGGATTAATTGAAAGCGTTCAAAATTTAAACTTACATTTTTCAATTGGGCAATCTGTAAATGAAATTATTTCAGACTGAAATTTAGAAAACAGAAAAATTTCAAAATGTTAAATTTCAAATTTTGAAGACTTGAATTCCATCGAGTTGAAAATTACTTATATTTCATAGTTGAAAATAAGATTTCGAAAGTTTTGAATTTGTATTGATTCCATTTTCAGAACTCTAATATACAAACATTCCAATATTTAAAGTTTTAAAATTTTTCTTTTTTCTCAATTTCAATTTGAATCTTTTAAAAATTTCAAGAGATTTCAAATAAATTTTAAGGATTTTAAATGTTTAAGGATGTTTTAAAAGATATCAAGGAATTTTTTATTTATTCTTCTAATTTAAAGGAATTTCAAATAATCTTAAAAATTTTAGCGGAGTTATTTAAAAAAGTTCCAAAGTATGTTAGAAATGTTTAAAGAGTGTCAAGGTGTTTCAAAAGATTTTGAAGGTGTCGAAATACTCGAGAGTATTTTAAAAGGTTCCAAAGAATTTTCAATTGATTACAGTCATTTAATATGAGATTTTAAAGGATTTGAAATATTTCAGGGTATTTTTTAAATTCCAAAGAATTTTCCAGTGATCTCAAAAGATTTTAAAGGATTTTAAATATTTGAGGATATTTAAAAAGATGTCAAAGAATTTTCAATTCATTTTTAACATTTAAAGGAATTTCTAAGAATTTTAACAATTATAGCAGGGTTGTTAAAAAAACTGCAAAGTACCTCATAAATCTTGAAAAGATGTCAAGATGTTTCAAAATATTTGGAAGGTTTCGAACTATTTGAGGGTATTTTAAAAGGCTCCAAGGAATTCTCCATTGATTACAGTAATTTAATATGAGATCTTAAAGGATTTGAAATATCTTAGGGTATATTTAAAATTGCATGAAATTTTCAAGATCTTGACAAACTTTCAAAAGATTTTTAATATTTTAGGATGTTTTAAAACATTTCAAACATTTTCAATTAATTTTAATAATTTAAAGCAATTTCAAAGAATTTGAATTCTTTTCAACTTTTCAGGTTAAAAGTGGAACTGCTTTGTTGAAAATTTAGTTTTTTTTTTGGTTGATGATTTATCAATTAAGTTGAAAAAATTTGTTTTTTTTAAATTGAACTATTTTGTAGAAAATTTTTGTTTCTTTTAAAAAATGAATTTCTTTTAATTGCAAAAAAATAATTCTTTTTTGTAGAAAAATTGACTATGATTAAACATTAATTTTTGTATAGAAAATTAGACTTGGTGGAAAATAAATTTGTTTTGTGCAAAGTTCATGTATTTCATTAAAAATGTCTTTTTGTAGTATACAATTTAGCCTTCTTGAAAAAAATTAAAATTTGTGTTAAAAAATTTACCTTTTTTGTTGAAAACAAATTCAACAACTTTTTTTAACTGATGTATTTTATTCAAGATTTTTTTTCAAAAAACTAATTGTTTTAGTTGAAAGCTGAACTATTTCTGTTAAAAGACAGTCAAATAGTCATTAATATTAATATAATATTT
>NC_046658.1:26864195-26873318 GCF_010883055.1 Belonocnema kinseyi
GAAGAATTATTGAAATTTTATTTGCATACTATAAATTATTTCATCAAATTTAGTAATTTATAAATTATACTTACGATACAAAATGTTTGACACCCTGGTGTCTCCAAATATTAAACTGTTTTCGCCCCCAACTCAGGTAAATTGACAAATCAATTCATCGGTCATCATCTCTTTCAGTCCAAAGTTAAGAAATTCTCTTAACTTGAAACTACCTGACTGAACCAAATGTCTGCACTGTAACAAAATTATTATTAATATTTTGAAGTAATTTTGGATAAAATGTAATTTTAAATGATGATTAAGGGTACACAACATGATAAATAAATTTCCTGCAAAAAATTAGTCGGGAAATTTAACTTTAAATAACTGTCTAAAAGATTCCGTTTATAAATAAGTCCAGGCTTAAAATGTTACAAGTTCAAAGTTCTAGTCTTTGAATATTAATGGTTACGTCAAAAAACTGGGAAAAATTTAAAGAATTTTCGAAATAAAGTTTTGGTGTTTTGAAGAGTCAACTCAAATGTTTTTGGGATGAAAGTTCAACTATTTTTGTGAAAATTTGTCTTTTTGATTTTAAAACTCATCTACTTTAGTAGAAATTGAACCTTTATTGGATAAAAATTTAACTGTTTGATTGGAAATTCAACAATTATGTTAAAAATTCATCCTTTTTAGTTGAAAATTTACTTTTTGTTTCAAATTCATGTTTTGGTTTTTGATAATTCAAGTCGAAATCTTTTTTGGATGAAAACTCAACTATTTTTATTGTTGAAAATTTATTTCTTTGAATTAAAAATCCCTTTGTTTCAGTAGAAATTTCAGTTTCTTAGCTAAACATGAAACTATTTGGTTGATAATTTAACTGCTTTGTAGAAAATTTAAGTATTTTCATAGAAAATTAACTTTTTCTTTCAAATTGATTTTTTTAACCGAGAATGTACCTTTTCCATTTTTTCAATTTCTCTTTTTAAGTTGAAAATTCTCCCTTTTGTTATAAAAATAATCTTCTTGGTTTTAAATTTAATGTTTTTAGTGTTATTATAAGTGTTTAGTGTAAATATAAATAAATATATTTTTTAATGAAAATGTACTTATTATGAGAATGGAAAAAATTTAGCTATTTACTATTTTTGTACGCAGTTCAAAATTATCTTTATCATTGAGCGAATTGCATTCCTCGACAGTTCTGATGGGAAAGCCAGTTAGTGGTTCCATCAAAAGTTTCGAGAGCTTATTGGCTTCGGTCACATTTTTTTGATTAAACTCTTTGATGATGAGCTTGTTTTGTTCAATTATTATGTCATTTTGCTCCTTCAAATGCCTGCACAATAAATATAAGCTTCATTCAAGTACTCAACGAATTTAAATAGAATTATAAAATAGAATTAAATAAAATGATTTCAAAAATCAAGGAAAATATTCCTATTGTTAATTGTGACTGATTTAGAAATACAACTGAAGGCAAACTTTCAGACAAAAATATTTCAGGAAAAAATTTATTTGAACTATTTATTAATGCATAACTTACTTGAAGTTCGCCAGCACTGCTTTCTGAAAAAAGCTTAATTCTTCATTATCTTTAGAATTCTCTAACTCGCCCTCTTCATCTACATCTTTAAAATATTCTTCTTCATCTTCAGGGAACAGTTGTGTTTTCCGTGTCGCTGATTTGTCTTTACATGGTGTGGAATTCACCGGCTTTTTTCTGGAAGAAGTAAAGAAAAATTATTGTTACATGATACAAATGTATTAAGTAAATATTTATTAATATTTACTAACGCGTGCTCGGAACTTGAGTTTGCGGTCAGTTCTTCAGACGCATTCGAGTTCAAGCAGACAGTTTTAGGTGAGACAGAAGAATTTAGCGTTATTGGTAAATTTTTCTGCGACTTTGATGTTCAGGGCTGTGGATTGGGTGATTTATTTTTTACGTTACTCTGCAACGCAGCCTGTAGGACTTTCAATTGCTCATCTATCTCAGCAGTATATTTTGACTTTTAGCAGGAGCCTCGTCCGAAGATGTTGTCAATAAACTTTTTGGAGTGATAATCGGTCTTCCGAAATTTGAGAATTTTATCGGTTTCTTCGTTTTGTTTCTGATATCATTTTGCTCCATGTTTCTGAAATGAAAAACATTATTTGTATTTTATTTCTTTTTTTTTTAGTATCATAAGTTAAACAAAAATCATTGGATAAGAACGTTTAAAAAAACATATTATTCATGAAAGCAACTTAAACAACTTTTATTTTGAAATAAAATATACAAAAATCTAAATACAGAAACGTAAAAACTTTGTCCTGTGGCAATTACATGAAATTATACAACATAACAGGGTTAGCCATATTTCAGAAAACATGAACATAAACATTTTCTTCCATTCAATACTTACATGCGTATTTTGGTCCTTTAAACGAGGAGCAATTTTCATTGATGTCCGATAAAATGATTTTTAGTGTATATTCACATTTTCAGCAGGCAACTTAAAGGGTTCCAATAAAGAGACACATATCCACTCGTTTTCAACCGCACGTTCTTCCTCTCCTTCTACATGACTTCATTTTGGCATCATGTGCATTTTGCTTTTCAGATCAGTCAATGGAACTGCTTCAAGTGCATGTTGTAGGTTTTGACAAAGATAGACTTTTACAAAGTCTGACGTTACTCCAACGTTGTAGATTTCAGTGATGGATCGAAACTGTCGAACCATCAAGCTGACCTGTCTTCCTATTTGAATGATGTTTTTTATAGAACATATTTTCGAATTTTGAAGAAGGCAGCAACTATCACGCAACGCAACTGAAAATACAAATTTACCAACTTCCAATTTCTTAAATTTTTGGCAAAGATGGACTGGAATATCTTCTGGAAGTGGTCCGTCTGCATGTCTTTGCGAGATAGAAATATAAATGTTGGTATCCAAAGGTATCAAAGCGTAATCGTCCTTTTCAGCTAATCGTTTGTACACTTGCGCCAGTTTAAGTCCCGGTTTTCTAATACATTTTCGCATTTCTGGCATATTACTCTCATCGCAAAATGCACTAAATATTTCCAAAGGGCCAAGAACTTCGACGTCTGCCACGAAGTGCAAAAGAGCATGCACATTATATGAAAGAAACTGCTCTCCATATAGTTTTTCACTTAGAGTTACGTAAGTTTCCAGAGCCTGTTGGCAGTAGGCATAAATATCTCGTGGAGTGTCTTCAGAAATGAGAAGACGCATGATGCTATATAGAATCATCAGATGACGATAATGATCATCATGGAAAACATTCTTTAAAACAGCCGGTGCAGTGTACAATAAAAACTGCCGGAACTCAGTTGCTTTAAAATTATGGAACAGGGTAATTTCGTTTGGACGGCGAAGATTAAATTCTGATGGGCAGTAGGACTGAAGCACAATCATTCTTGAATTCAAAATCTCTAGTTTCCTCCAATTCAACCTTTGAAATCCAAATTTTCCTTCCACATGTGCAGAAACGACTTTTTTTAACATTTCCCAACCAAACAGAATGCATAGCTTCAAATGGAACACGTGTAACCAATCCCACCAGAGGTGATAAAGGACTTCTGCCTTTGTGATGATCTTCATCGATGACGTTCTCGTAATCATCGTCTGTTCTAAGTTCATGTCTGATGCCTGGGAAGACCATTGCCCCGGCAACGCCCGCAACTGTACATCGGTGACCTTCTACTTTACACTTAGAACAGGCATGTGCTGCGGTATGGCCATAGTGATTTAAAACGAATCCCCTCGCAGGTGCATCGGCAATGAAGTATCGTAATATCAAAGGAAGTCGTGGATTCCTTATTAAAATTTCACCTTCTTCATGTACTTGTGTAATTTCTTGAACAAATTGTTTATAAAATTCAAAGGGGTTGGTTGGTTTGTGTCTCCCTTGGAATATGCCTGCTATTATAGGTCTTTTGTCTGAAATATTTAATATTCTATATTGATGTGGCCAGAATTGATCCAGGCCTTTATCCACTTTAGCACCATCTGTACTAAAGTCGATAATGATATTTTCTGGCGACATATTTACAGGAAGACCTTCCAATTTCTTCAAAAGAGTCTTTTTAAAACCAATATGCAGATATTCACCTCTTGCTATTTGCTGAACTCTAGTGCTAGCAATAATAGTCGGGGTGTCGAATACAGTCCGCTAGTAGCATCGTCGTTTATAATTCTCGGAGGAATATTATCATCTTCCAAATCTTCATTGATGTCTTCCTCATTAGAGCTTTGACTTTCTTCCTCAACATCAGAATTAGAAACTTGTTCCTCAAGGGCATATTGGATATCTTCAGCAGAAAAAACGTCCAATGGTAGTCCTTGAAATATTTCGGGCTCATCAGCGGTAGAATCATCAGAATCCGGTTCAACCTTATGTCTATTTTCACGAACAGTTAACAATCGTCTTCTCTTCTGTCTCGAATTAAGTTCCGAAAATTTTTTCAATTTCGCAGACATCTCGCTCTGCTTCCCCCTCGAACTGTGTTATAATTCCTAATAAACAGGCAAAAATGCTGATTTTGATATGATAAAAACACTTTTCTCAGTGACGTCTAAATAATGTCATGTTTCTTCGCTTTTAGCTAAAGAAATTTTAATCTCTAATATTTAATTTTATTCAGAAAAATTTGCAATGGAGCGCAACAAAAAAATTCGCGCTATCTTACTTTTTGATTTTTGATTATGTCAAAATTCAGCTTTTGGAATTAAAGAACTACAATTATGCCTTTTTAGAATGTTTCTGGAGTTCAGAAAACTCTGTTTACGTTCTCTGATACATTCGGGGTGGGGGGGCTGTGAAAGCATTATTACCCATGTTAACAACAATGGAGAAAGCACCATGCAGGGGGGGGGGGGTTATCGTATATTTTGGTTGAAGTTTGCATCGTTTATAATAAACGAAAACTAAAAAAAAAATTTCATATGGTCAAAATTTTATTGCCGATAATTTAGTCTTCTTAATGCTAAGACACCCCAAAAATGTACACCCTCCAAGCTTAAACAATAATTCATTGCATTTGATTGAAAAGTATAGGAAAAAATTTCTAGACAACAAAAAAACAACATTGTATCGCAACACACAGTGATAGACAATATAGATTAAAATGATATAAGAAATAAGCGAACAAATTGAATTGTGGAAGCAAATAAGGGTTTTTAAACAATAAAGATAAGATGTAAATATAAAACTAATTAATATACAACCTTCATTATAAGTTCAAAATAAATAATAATTTATTGTTTCAACAATTGAAAAATATTTGAAAATAAATTTACTTCACTTATTGGTAATAACTGACAGTTCGACGAATTTTTGAAGACAAAAACATTTTTTAGACAAATGGAATTTGTTTAAATAATTAAGAATATATTAAACGATGTTGATAAATATTCTACTAGACCAATGTAAATAATTTTAAGCAAAAAAAAGAGAATACAGTTCTCAAAAGCTCGTTTTTATGAAGAATTGACATTTTGGGTTTTAAGGGTAGTTTTCAGGGACCAGGCGTCGATCCAGAGAGGTGATCTGAAAGGGGCGAAATTAGAAAATATCATACACACAAAGAGCTATGATGATTAATGAAAATGACCAATTGTGTAAACAGGCTCAATTGTATTACTAACAACTTATATGTGATTATGAGATTAAATATTTTTTTATACTTGTTCTCCATTTTTTAGCAAAAACGAAAAAAGTTACTACGGGCTAATTTTTTAAATTTAATTTACTGAAAATTGTATATTTTAATACAGAAAGTGGTAAATAAATTGCAGTTTTAATGACAAAGTAAATAAACATATGTTTAACTTGTCTTAAATGGAATTTCTCGAATTATATTGGCTTTAAAATTACTTGCATGTATGCCAGATGTATAATACGTACTTTTTCAAAATCTTGATCCTTTATTTTTCAAGAAATTTTTTCAACAAATGTCTTCTTTATGAACGAAAGTTGTATACAATATGTGTTTTTATAAAAGGTTTCATTTTAAAATTAATAAAAATTAATTTTTAAATTTTATTTCTTAATTTAAGTATAATATTTAATTATAAAAGACGTAATTTTTAACAAAATTGACATATTTTCAGTTTTTTTAATCTGGGAAAACATATGTCTAAAAAATTGTAGAAAAATACATAGTAATTGTTTAAAAAGCAAACGACAAATTAGGATTTCAGAAAAGTACGCATTATACACGTTATTAAAATTTTTGCAATGATTAGTGTATAACTAGTTAACATTTTGGTTAAATTGCAGAATAGGGGCGTCACCTCTGTTTTTCCTGGAAAATTTTTTTTTTCGACAACAAACTATTAGAATCTTTAATTGGGGTATAAATGAAGTGATTTCAGAAGGCCAAAGTTAAAAATTATTTCTACTTTTGTTAATAAGATGTCTCAAATGTGGGTCTGTCACGGTCTTACATTATTTCTGTGACCTGCCACAGGGGTGCCTTCGCACCCCCACGAGACGGGGAAAAGGGGAAGGGATGTGATTTAACATTATTTCTGTGACCAGTCACAGGGGTGCCTTTTTAATTAATTAATTAACCATTGAATTTTAATTGTTTACAGTATTTCTGGCCATACGGATGTTGAGTACAATCCTTCCGATGTCGTGATAGACCCATATTTGAGACATGTTATTAATAAAAGTAAACATAATTTTAAACTTTTGTCTCGTCAAATCACTTCATTAGGACTTCAATTAAAGATTCTAATAGTTTTTTGCCAAAAAAAATTTTCTTCCAACCAAAATAGAGCTGACGCCCCTATTCTGCAATTGCACTAACATTTTTAAGCATAAGACTTTTTAAATTATTTATTTTTGCATTAATTATATGTTTTTAATTAAAGCATTGATAACTGCACATAAATGTTGTTCAAAACAACTTTTTGACAAAGCATCTGTAAACAATTCGTACATTTTCGTTGCAAATTCATCATCAGCTGTCACAGTAAAAGGCGCTCTAATTAATGAAAAATTTGTACAATATATTTTTTCATATATGAAAAGATATACTGTATACACCCATTACCATTTATACAATATATTTTTTCATAAACCCATTACCATTTAATGAAAAATTAAAACTCACCTTTTATTACACATTATACGTGAATATTAAAAATGCATCATTTCAAAAGTACTTGATAATTGATTAAATTAATTTCTTAGACTTATACTTATATCTTTTGGAAGGATCATTATTACAATAAAAATAAGTATACAATATAAAGTAAGAGTAAGATAATAAAAAATCCTTATTTTGGAAACTTACCCAAATGGTTTTGGATATTTCCAGGTTTCACGTAATTCTTAATTGCTATAAAACTCAGTTTTAACATAAATCTTTAGTATTATTATTTATTTCCTTATATGCAGCTTGAATTTTTACGCTACGATCTTTGAAACGTCAAATTTCAGGTTATAACCAGTTATAGCGTTAGAGACAGGTTCAAGGTTATAAATATAAAAACTTAATATTTAAAAATTGTTGCAATTAAATAAGTTTATTGCAAAAGTTTATTCCCTGCCTGTCTGACGAAATAGCCTACTCTTCTTATTTCGCCAGTCTTCCTCCCTCTCTCATGCAAATTAATTCCATCAGGCGAAATAAGCAACATATACTGTGCTTATTTCGCCAGACGGGGAGAACGGCCAACATTATTTTAAACGACTGAGCGCGCTTTTCAAATTTCTGATATCAGCATTTTTATTTTTTTTCTCGTGATGCAATTTGGAATATTTGAATTTTAATAAATAAACAATACCTAGGGTTTAACTAAGATCTAATTTGATCATTATCATGGAATTATTATTTATTAATTATCTGCACGATTTATGCACGCGTGCGTCGCAGACAGCCTCTAATACGCAGTCATACGTGAAGGACGTCGTGATGGCGATATGAGACTCAATGCGCATGCACGCTTCTACCCATTACGGCGTTACGGCTGGTGATGGCAGGATGCGTGCGTTATGACTCGCATCGTGCGACTCGCACGCGTGCTTGAAGTGTGCGTCGCACGATTGTTATCTGGGTAGCCGTGCCATGTAACCCCGTTCAGGGGCCACACTCACATCGTAGCACTCTAGCAAGTAGTCATTCAGTCGCTCCGTCCAACGAAAGGTCGCGAGATCCTGTCGATCCATCGCATTGAATCCATTTTCATTGGCTCCCCCAGCTCTAGATTGGCCGGCATTGTTGGCCGACCCATTGTCGGGAGCCCTGCGCCTTCTGTTTTTTTAACCGCACTTACTACAACTATGTTTGGTGTTGTCATTGTTGTTCCCACGAGAAGCTAGGAAAAGGGGTTTGTCCCTCCTTGTAGAGCCCTGCAAGCAGGGATAAGGTTGCGTACTCTGAGAGGTCGCCCGGTATCCCAGAGTCAACGTTCTAGACACCTTACTCAGGTGCCATTCGGCTTTCGGAATGGTTTTCACACCTCCGCTTGGGGGTTGATTCCTTCGGGACTCTCTATCCGCAATCCGAGCACGCGTTGGGTGGCTTTGTCATAGGCCCTTCGGCTTGATTCTAGAGGAATCAAAACCGAACCGAATGTATATATATATATATATATATGCACAGTTTGTCGGCAAAAATGCTCATGCGCATAATCAAATGGCACATCGTAAGATGGCGGCTCTCCCCACTTATGAAATTCTCCCTCCTCCTGTGGATTCAACCCTGCTCACCAAGTTAGAATGGCATGCTTAGTCCCGTGTTTCCTATGTCCATGGAATAAGACAATGTGAAAAACATGCGCTGATAACTGCGCCCTCTTGCCAGATTACCTAAGAGTTACCTTCAAGGTGCAAGTTGCGCGTCGGTAAATGACGAAAGTTTGCAACTTCTGAAATGATTTACCAATTAAGTTTCCGCCAGAGATTGATTTCTGCTCAATTAGTTACCACAAAAACATCTTTGTTGCCGATCTGACAGTTTTGGAAGATTTCGGTGGTATTTTCTATTTATATCTCGATCCCCAGCAGAAAGAAATTAAAGAAATTGGCGATTTTGTTGTTTCGTGTTATTCTTAATTTCATGCATGAATCGATTCTGAGTTTATGTTTTTCAGGTGTATATAATATACATATTATTACTAT
>NC_046658.1:26873418-26881894 GCF_010883055.1 Belonocnema kinseyi
TCAAAAATCAAAGGGCTTTGGATGGAAACGAGGAGGACTTGTTAAAACAAATTGCGGTTTTGGAAGCACAAAAGGGTTCAGCAGGAGAAGAAAACCTTTCCGTCCACGATGGTTCCTTCGGGGATGAGGAATATGAAACATAAATATGACAAACTAGTTTGAAAAATATAATTTAAAAAATGTAATAGAGAACAGTGAGCCTCAACCAATTTTAATTAAAAAACATATTGCAAGAAATGTTTTTGCCGAATATTATTCTATCATAATATACATTCTTTTGCGGAAAATTTCTATAGTAACTTCTTTACTCCATTTTTGTAGCTTTAACCTCTCTGACTAAGTATTGCTAAAGAAGCATGCATATTATGATAGAATAATTCCGCGAAAGCATTTCTTGTAATATATTTTTTTAGTTAAAGTCGGTTAAGGCTCACCGTGAGAGAGCATTGTAAATTGTTTGGTTTCAGTTGAGATCGTTACTTTTTTATATTTTAAATGCAATACTATATTCGTTAAAAGTACCTAATTATATATATATATATCTTATAAATTTAAAAAATGGCACGGGTTTTAAAGTGAAATATTATTATATTCATTAAAAAAATGTCGATATATGTTAATTGAAAATGTATTATCACAGGCTGTTCAGTTATTTTATAAATATTTTAAAGAACCCCCCACCAAATGTGCAGAAAATGTCCTTTTATTACAAATTTGTAATATAATTTTTTTTGTATTTTTGAACCTGCAGACTACAAATTCGAAAGAATAAAGTAAGAAAAATTCTCAGTTTTTAAACAAACACTTGTCAAAGTTTTAATTTTTACATGTATTTTAATAGGATTTCACAGTTTGACTATGAGACTTACCGAAACAAAAGGTTCATACACACGCACTAGAAAGATTAACGATTTTTTAGGATAAAGCATGTTTTGGCTGTATTTTCATACCTTTGGAGGTTCAAGGTATGAAAATACCGCCAAAACATGCTCTATACCCAAAAAATCGTTAATCTTTCTAGTTCTCGGATACAAAACTCTTGTTTCGGTAAGTCTCATAGTCAAAAATGTTAAACTTTTAGCCAAATCTAACAAAGATTTTTGGAGAAATACAAATATTTCACTAAAATAAGCATTTTCCTATTAAAATACATGTAAAAATTGAAAAGTTCGACAAGTGTTTGTTTAAAAACTGTAAATTTTTCTTACTTTCTCCTTTCAAATTTTAAGTAGGTTCAAAAATACAAAAAAAAATTATATTACAAATTTTTAACAAAAGGATATTTTCTGCACATTTGGTGGGGGGTTCTTTCTAATTATAAAAATAAAATGTTTTTAGGAGAAAATATTCTTCTTTTCATTCAATAATAATGTTCAAAACCATCTATTTTTAAATCCTGTATGCATTTTAAAGGTCGCATGTCAGCGTCATGCGTAAGAGCTTCACACGTGCGAGCGATATGCGTCGCATATGAAGACTCATCTGTCTGCTCGAGTGATGGCGCTGCGTGCGGGATAATTCGCACGCGTGCGAGCGATAGCGCTCGCACTGTGCGCGCGTTTTGTTATCTGGGTACATGCTCTGTGGTGCGAGAAACACCCGGAGCTATCGCACTTTTCGCAGCAACGTCTGCGAAACCATGCTGAACTATTCCGAAAAAGGGGCTATGTAAGCGCAACTACTACTCTACCACCGCTAGAACAAGCCGGCAACAGAGAAAGAGAGGCGATACTAAGACCAAACGCGGGCAGGCATCCAATACAGGAAAAGCGATGCTTTATGACCCGGAGAAACATCAACACCAAGGTTTCTCTCGAGCCTAAAGATCTGGCTGAAATGGATGACGAGCTTCGTGGACATTTTTCCGGAGAATCCGACCTCTTGGCTATCAATTATTGTGTGTATAATGCAGCGAGAGCTTTGGCCGATGCGAACCGTAAAACAAAACCAACGGTTGATCATAAGACCAAAAGACGAATGCATGAACTTGCCATAAATGTAGGCTGGGCAAGACAGTACGCGTCCCGCATTCAATGTGTGATTGACTACATCACATCTGGCAGGAATTTTACCGCCAAGGTTCGAAAGTTCGCACGCGAACTCCGGACCCGTTATCACACACTTAACAAGTCAAAGCTGCTGACCATCAGGCAGCATATTGTTGAGAGCATACGGATATTATCTGACGTGAAGAGAAGTTTAGAGCGGAGGGAGAGTTGGGTCGGAGAAAATGAACAGTTTCTGTCTGACCCATCTCGACTCTTCCAAGACCCTCCAGTTACTGTCGAAAACCCACCCTAACCAAAGGAGGTCGAAATATTTTGGAGAGAAGTCTACGAAGTGCAGCATAGACTGGACAAAGACTCAGAAAATATAAATAGCTTCAAGGAGCTATGTGATGCCCTCATAACACCTGATCAAGAATGCCCACCCATCACTATCGAGGAGGTGAAAAAAGTACTAAGAGGGATGAAGAACTATACCGCACCGGGACCAGATTGTATCAAAACCTTCTGGTGGAAGAAGTTTTCTTCAACCCATCAGCATTTGGCCCGTATTTTCACGTCATATTTAAAGTCGGAAGAGCCGATTCCGGAGTGGTTGGTGGAAGGGTGCACAGTACTCCTGCCGAAAATAGCCAACTTAGCTGACCCGAAGAATTACAGGCCAATCACTTGTTACAGGCTATCTTTGTCTTTTTGCAGAGAATGGGGCTCGGCAATATCCCATTTAATCTCACTAAGCATTCGGCTGCATGTTTCTCTAGAGCTATTCCTGTTCTATCCCCAATTCAATCCTTAATATCTCTGGATAAATTCGAGTTTGACTGTCCCTGCAAGCCTGGACATCTTAGAATGTGAGCAAGATTTTCTTCACTGTCCACGCATAGTCGGCAACTAATATCAACATATCCTTTGTTACCCGCTTTCCAAACGTTTCCGCATCGGATCCTTGCCCATTGCTCTTTAAGTGAGAACCTTAAATTTGACCTATCCCAATATTCTTCTCTTTCTATATATTTTTTTCGTGCAATTTTTGTATTCCTTACAGTAACTTGAGCTATCTAACTTTCCCCAGTCCGACTGTATTTCCTGATCTATTCTATGATTATTCGAAACCCACCGTAGTTCCTCTTTTAAGCAAATTTTGGGCCATCTATTTTCCTCCATGTCCATGATTTCTAGTAAATATTTTCCTGCTCTGTTCCCTGTTTCCATTTCCAAACTGTGTCTTCCAGATTCGAACCTCCACATATAGCCTGGGGTGCTTCTATCTATTCCCATTGCCATTTTTATAAACCCTCCCTGTAGCTTCTCGATTTATTCTCTTCTTTCCCATCCCCAAATTTCTGCTCCATATAAACTGCCTGCTTTTACCAATGTATCCATAAAATATAAGCTTTTCCCTAGTTTACTTATCTTTGCCCTTTTCATAACCCCCCATGCAGGATTTTTGGCTATTCACGCTTTTCCTACCATTTTTTGGATGTGCTTAGTATACGTTCCTCCTGCCGAAAACCAAAATCCTAGATATTTATAGCAGTCCACTATTTCCAGTTCTTCTCCTTCAATTCTCCAAGATTCTCCTGCGTTTTTCCTGCCCCCCCCCTTCCTAAATATCATTACTTTAGTTTTATTAATATTTATTTCTAACTTGTTTTCATTCACATATTTTACTAATTCTTTCAGCATTTCATTGAGACCCTCGGCAGTATCTGCTACCGCGGCTAGATCATCAGCAAATTGGATTCCAAATATTTTCGTTTGTCCTATTACTGTTCCTCCTAAGTTATTTTTTTCCCACCCTTCTTCTAGGTCTTCTGTAAAAATATTGTATAGAGTAGGGCTTAATGGGCAACCCTGCCTTACGCCTCTAGTTGTTTTAAAGCTATCCGAAATTCCTTGCCCAGTTATTATTTCGTTTGTCGTTTTACTAAGAATTGCCTCGACCATCCTCAGCATTCTGCCTCTAATTCCCAGATTCTGCAATTTGTCTATGAGAATTTTCCTGTCGACTGTATCGAAAGCTTTCTTAAAATCTACAAAGACCACATACGATTTCCCACCCTCTCGTTTAAGTTGATTGCTTATGAGTGCACTGAGCACAAATATGTGATCTCTAGTTGCTTTTTTTTCCTCAATCCGCTTGACTTTCCCTATATAAACCGTTTCTTTCTATCCATTCTCTAATTCTCACATTCAAAATAGAAGCCAAAATTTTATAGCCAACATCTAGTAATGACAAACCACTATAGTTTTCTTTTGATTCTTCATCACCGCCTTTATGCAGCGGAAAAATTCTAGCTTTTTTCCAGCCTCTTACCAATTTCCCTTCCTTCCAGAAACCATTCAGTACCCGATGCATTTCCTCTGCCCATACCTTTGACAATCCTCTTAAAAATTCTACTGTAATTCGATCTTCTCCTGCTGCTTTCCCCTTCTTTAGCCTTTTAACTTCTCTAACTACCTCCTCGAAAGTAATAGCTCTGTCTAACTCATGTTTTTCGTCTAAATCAGATCGCTTAATTTCTGCTGCTTTGCTCGGAGTCTTACTATCATTCACAAATATAGCCTTATTATCCTTTCTATCTAAACCCTCAACTTCTTTTCCAGTTTCTGCTTCTGTGGGTTCTTCTTGTCCCTCAAGAAGCTTCATGAAGTGCTCTTTCCATTTCATCTTTGTAATTTTTTCCCGTTTCATTTTTCTTCCTTTTTGGTCTAAATTCACCTATAGCTTTCCAAAAATTTTCCATATTCCGACTCTGTTTAACCTTTTCTCATTTAGAATCTATTTGCTTCCTAATCTTATTCGCTTTAAGTGTTTTCAAAAGCTTCTTTGCTGCCTTAAGCTTCTGTTTTTCGTTTTCGCCCTCAGATTTTAAATATGCTTGTAGCTTATCCCAAAAAACTTTCTTCTGCGTATCACATTCGTCTAATTCAACCAAATTCTTTTTCGTTTTTTGTCCACGTTCCCTTGTTCCCATCCCAACTTTTTTAGTTATCCCGCATTCTTTCACGGCCTTTCTTATGTTAGAGTTGATTCTTTCCCATTTATCCTCTAAACTTAAATCCTCCTCTACATCTAATACCTCCCATAAAGTTTTCATTAGGTCTGTAAATTCTGCCTCTGTATTTTCATCCCATTCTAATTTTTCTTTTAATATTCGATGCCTAGTACTTTTATTCTTCTTTTTTTCACCCCCTAAGATTTTTTTACTCTAAATTTAAAGGCTATCGGCAAGTAATCCGATTCAGTCCGCGTTAGAATTTTCAACTCTATAATTTCTCCACCCCCCTCTCCCGCTTGTTCCATGATAAGTCAATTATCGAGCCTTCATCCTCGTCGATACGCGTCCAGTTACCAATCTCGTCACCTCGGATTCGTCCATTCAAAATTACTAAACCTGTTTCATCACAAAACTTGAGTAAATTTTTACCTTCCGCGTTAACAAGTTTGTCTTCTGACTTCCTCTTTTTAGCAAAATGGCTTCTCAAGTCATTCTCTCCAAACTCAATCGCACCCTGATCCACTCCAATCCTCGCATTCCAGTCTCCCATTACTATCACGCCCTCTCCTTCATTCTGTGCATTATCTATTAAACCTCTTAAAGCTTTACAAACTTTGTTGTTATTATATACAGATATAATGCTTGTTTTCGTCCCTTTACCTCCTAATAAACCATCACTTATACGAAGTTCAAATTCCAACTCATTTAATTTTCGCACACATATTGTTTCTGGTTCCTATTAACTGTCCCCCCTTCTAACTCCTGTTTTTATTTGTTCTTAATGCAGATTTGAAACTCCAATTGAAATTTCTATCTAACTTACATTTAAAGTCTGCCTCTGCTTCTTTTTCAATTCAAGTCTCGAGGTTTATACTATATCGTAGTTTTCACAAAAATCCCATACCTCTCTCAATTTTCTGCCCCCTGCCAAATTCCAGGCGATACCTTTAAGTGTTTCTTCTCCGTTGTCTACAAAAATGATTACGTACTCATCTGCCCTCTATCTCGTTACGGGAGTATTCTTGATTACCAATTCTCCATTTCATGTAGCTTGAGAACGCTGGTGGCCTTCTTCGTCTTGCACTCCTGACTTCATCTTCAATCCACGGTTGGACTTCTTTTACTCTAAAAGTCAACTAATCTTCAATTGTGACCTTGGTGCCTTTTAAGTTGTGCTTGTTCTCCATCAGCTTTCTTTTTGTTCCCCACGAATCCAATTTAATTAGCGCTCCATCAGCAATTCAAGTCGATTGTTTAATAATGGCCCATACTCCTGTATATGCAAATAAAATTTCTTGAATCCCTGGCGGTCCTAAGGAACCGAATGGAGCCTCAATAAAGTACCCGTAAAGAGCCCGTAGGGTTCCGATTCGGTTCCTTTTTAGAAAACTTGAAAAAACAGCAAAATCAACTTTTAAATTCTTGAAAATCGGATTCTACGTTAAAATTCCCTATAGAAGGTCACGGAATAATCGCAATAGTTTTTTCTTTTGCAACGGAAAAAAGTTTAAAAAATATAAGAGATATAACGCCTGTTGACTGCTACACTTCAAACGCGTCGCCTGTAAGTAGTAGTCAACAGGCGTTACACGTCTTATATTTTTTTTAATTTTTTACCGTTGGAGAAAAAACTATTACGATTATTCCGTGACTTTCTATAGGGAATTTTAACGTAGAATCCGAATTTTAACTATTTAAAACTTAATTTTGCTGTTTTTTTCGAGTTTTTTTTAAAAAGGAATCGAATGGGTACTTAATGGGGTCTTTACGGGTACTTTCCAGAGGCTCTATTCGGTTCCTTCAGTCCGCCAGGGATCTCCCTCTTCAAATTTCTGTCTCTTGAGCGAAATCCTCTTATTATTACATAGTTCTTTCTTGCTTCATTTTCCTTCATTTCCCATCTGACTTCTGATTCGTTGAGGCTATCTGGACATTTTCCTATCCTTTCACCTCTATCTGCTACCTGTTCTCTCTTGTCATGTCTCCCTTTTCATTCTACGCCCTGTTACACATTTTCTCTCTGCAAATTTGACGTCGCGGAAATTTCATTTTCTTCTTGCGTTTGCTGTATGTTTCCAAGGCAAAGATTTTCCCTCAAGTTGGTTTCTAAATCTTGAATTTTTAATTGTAAGCTAAGTATTTCATTCTCTAGCTTTGGGTTTTCTCCTGTTAATGTTAACTCTCTATCCTTTGCATTTGATAGGATTGAGATTGTCACATCTTCTCTTGCCTCCCACACATCCTCATCAGAAGCACAATAACCTGATCTCTCCAATTTTCCCACTTTTTCCCTAATTTTCTGTAATTGTGGCATCACTTTACTTTCCCACCAATTTTCTAGTACTTTTCTAAACATTTGTTCTAGAGGGGTCTCGCTTTCTAGTGACAAGAAATTGTCTCCTTTTCTAGGGTGCGAGATAATCGTATCGTTAGCACTACACTCTGAATCACTCAAGTCTCCGTAATCAGGTTCCTCCAACAGATCACCGTTCGAATTTCCCGCGTCACTTCGAATTGGAATTCTAACGTCCATCACTTTGTCCCGTACTCGTGATTCTATTTAACTTCTCACTTGCGTGACTTGCATCAGTCTTCTATGCTTTTCGAATTTTTGCTCTCCGTCTCTATGAGTTTATCTTTTTTGCTATGTGTTCCCGGTTTTCTTTTAATTAATATTGTAGAATGATCAACTGTTCCCTTGTCAGTATTTGCTTGGCTTGCCAGCTTTATTAAACTACTTGAACTACAGAGCTTGTCATAGGAACCGCCAAAAGTCACGAAATGATTTTCGTCACACGAAATACCTAACCTTACTTTTCAGTTGACTATTACGTTTTAGTGTTTACTAATTTTCCTAGAAAGGTAAAAACATGAATAAGACTCTCAGAAATTAAGCCACTTCCCGTATTTCAAACACAATAACACAGCTGACGCTCCGCATACACTTTAGTATTTTTAAAACGGTTTTGTCCCCAAGATAGAGCGACGTGCGTTCTCACCACAACCGATCCCCCTCCCTTCTCCAGTTAACCGTCTGTAATTAAGTATATTAATAAATATTACGATTTTACCGCAACATCAATTTTCTAAATGAAAATTTTCAATTAAGGGCATGCTCTTCGTTGACCACGTGACCAAACTAGTCCCCGGTTATGAACATTTTTTTTGGTGTTCACTGCGTCCATACGAATTGAGATATCGTGTTTAAACTTTAACACATATAATAAAAAGCACTAAAGAACGTTTGTATACATCAATATATTGGTAATTTTAAAGAAAGTTTATTTATAAATTGATGGAATAGGATATTACCATTCGAGTTATAGCACTTTGCAGAGCATTTTTGGGTTGATGCATTTTAGATTCTTTTATTCGCTCATATTGAGCACTGACACCAATTTTATACTAAATCGTCTAAACCTTGAAAAAAATTAATATAAGCAATAAAATTTGCACCTTCATTGCAAA
>NC_046658.1:26881994-26887860 GCF_010883055.1 Belonocnema kinseyi
AATTTTCGAGTATGACATTCTAAGATGTTCCTCGATTTGTTTAAATCGAGGCATCTACTTTATCGACGTTAAAAGTTTATTTCCTAATTCCTGTAGTATTTTATTCGAAAAATTTCTTCATAATTATGAACATTTTGATATATACAAACGTTCCTTAGTGCTTTCGGTATAACTTCCCAAATCCTGAACACGCTATCTCATTCCGTTTGGACATAGTGAGGACCGAAAATAATGAAAATCATTTCATTCTCCATACAAAATTTTTATGAATGAACTTAGTCACGTGATCTCGAGTTTATCGACGGTCAAAGTTTCTTTTTCTCTCCGCTAGAAATCGCTATAAATGTTCCAAAAATAATTATAGGTTACGTGTATGCAGATACTTATTTGTTGATTTGCTACGAATGTGCAAATTTTATTGCTTACATTAATTTTTTTTAAGGTTTAGACGATTCAGCCCAAAACTGGTGTCAGTGCTCAATATACGCGAACCAAAAAATCCGAAATGCATCAAACCAAAAATTATCTGCATAGTGCTATAACTCGAATGGTAATATCCTTATTCATCGATTTATAAATAAACTTTCTTTAAAACTATAAACACATTGATGTATAACAAACGTTCTTTAGTGCTTTTTATTAAATCTGTCAAATTTTAAACACGATATCTCAATCCGTGTGGACACAGTGAACACCAAAAAAAAAAATGCTCATATCCGGGGACTAGTTTGGTCACGTGGTCACGAAGAGCATGCCCTTAAGTAATTTTATTATATGATCAAATGTCTTCTAACTGTTTCTAAGCATTATTGATTAAAAAGACAATTTTAATTGTAAATGGGTTTTCTAATATTATAGGAATGAAAAATTAATTTTTTTTATACTCACAAACTTTTTAAATGTCTATATTTGTAAATTTTTAACTTCAATAGCCTTAGAAACTATCACGAATTTTATTATTGCGAACTTTTCTAATTCAATCATTTTAAATGGTCTGAAATATACAAAATATAATATCGAATTATGTGAATTTAGGAAATATTGTATATAAAAATTAAAAAAAAAAAAGATCAAACAACCACTGCATGGTATTTCTGTCAGCAATCGTATTCTAAAAATGACACCAGCTCCCAGAATATACGCGATAAATCACACCTATGGCCACGTCTCACGGCCGTAATCTGGCTGGTATGTATTTATTTGTTCGGAAATTTTTAAGTGTTGATACTTTTGTTTTACCGGATTCTTGAGTCGACGCATTTTGTATATGTTTTAAAGATTTTCAAAATATTTTTAAATTTTCTTTAAAAATTATTTTTTCAAAACTAAAAAAAAATTAAAACTTTCCCCGGAATCTTAACCCAAAGATGTTTAATTTCTTAAAACCTTTACAAATTCTGAAAAAAGAATGTAAAATTTTATTTCAAAATATTCAGAAATATAAATTGTCTTTTATCTCTTAAAAGTGTTCTCAATATTTAAATTATTTGTTAAAGTTTCAAAATTATGTTTTTAATGAATTCTAATTTTTCCTATGTTTTTTTAATTGTGCAAAATTATAAAAATTACCTTAAAATTTTCCAGAATTTTTTTTACAATTTGTTTAAATATTTTAAAAAGTTGTAGAATATTCACTCAAAATTATTTGTTGATTAATTTGATAATTTTCTTAAAAACTCTTGAAATATTGTAAATATTGTAAATTTTTTAAGGAAACTTAAGAAAACTTTTTTATCTTCTTCAAATCTTTCAAAATTCTTAAAAAGCTTTCTCTTTCGAAATCTTAAAAAATATATATTTCGTTTAACATTTGTCGGCCTCACAGCAAATAACAAACCGAAAACATCCACTAAAATCATATTCATGCAGATTGCATGAATATGATTGAATATGAATATCAGTCAGGTTTTTGAACAAATTTAAAATCTTTTTGACAATTTTGAAAGGTAATGAAAGAATATTCTTCAGATTCATATGAAAATTTAAAAGGATTTTTTGTTTTTACAAATAAATTGTTAGAGAAAATTTAAAAAGAATTCTAAAAATTCCGAGAAAAAATCCAAAATACCTTCGGCAATTTTTTAATTCTTTAAGAATTAAAAATTTTAAGAAAAATTTGGACGTTGAAGAATAAATATTCTATAAAAAAAGAATTCTCAACTTGAAGATTAATTTTAAACCAATAAAAAAATAAATAGAATAGTTAAAGTTTGAACTAAAAAAACGTACTTGTTGAATACTTTAATTTTCAATCTAAATTTTTAAATGAAAAAATTAATTTTTAACCAAATATTTGAATTTTCAATAAAGAAAGGAATTTCCATACAAGCTTTATTGTCTACCAAAAAACAAGAGTTAAAAAATTTTTTTAAATTAAAATTCTTTTTTTTAATACTTACACAATTTTACTAATGTTTATATTCGTGAAATTTTAAATTCAATAACCTTAGAAACTATCAGGAATTTTATTGTTCCGGACTTTCCTAATTTAGAAATTTTGAATTGTCTGTAATATTTTAATTATTACATCAAATTATATGAATTTACGAAATATTGTATATAAAAATTTAAAGAAAAAGATTAAACAAACACCACATGGTCCTACTGTCAGTAACCGTCATCTAAAAATGACACCAGTCCAAGTATATACGCGATAAATCATATTTACTTTTTCGAAAATTTCTGAGTATTGATTATTTTGTTTACTGGATTCTTGAGTCAATGCAGTTTTTAAATGTTTTGAAAAGTTTCAAAATATTTTAAAATTTTCTTTAAAAAATTTTGTTTTTTAAATAAAAAAGAAATTAAAACATTCTGCGAAATTTTAGGCCAAACATTTTTAATTTCTTAAAATCTTTCTAAATTCCGAAATAGAATCCAAAACTTCATTTCAAAATATTCAGAAATCTAAATTTTATTTTATCTTTTAAAAATATTATCAATATTAAAATTTTCCAGAATCTTTTTTGGCAATTTTTTGAAATGTTTTGAAAAAGTTGTAGAATATTCTCTCCAAATCAATTGTTGACCATTTTGATAATTTTCTTTAAAAATCTTGGAATCTTTTTAAGTATTCTTTTCAAATGAAATTTTAAAATAAGAAAAATATTGAATTTTGTTAGAAAACTTAAGAGAACTTTTTTATCATCTTCAAATCTTTCAAAATTCTTAAAAAGTTTTTTCTTTCGAAATCTTAAAAAATCTATATTTTGCTCAACATTTGTCGATATCTTAGCCAACAACAAACTGAAAATATCCACTAAAATCATATTCATACAAAAAATTTGAAAGGATTTTTTGGTTTTAAAAAATAATTGTTACAGAAAATTTTAAAAGATTTCTATAAATGCTGAGAAAGAATCCATAATATCTTCGGCAATATTTTAATTTTTTAGGACTTAAAAATTGTAAGAAAAATTTGGGTTTTGAAGAATAAGAATTGTTGAAGTGATTAAAAATATTTTAGAAGTTTAAAAGATTTCCTAATATTTATAAGATATTTATAAAACGACGAATTTTCAAGAAATAGTTAAATATTCTATAAAAAATGTATACTCAACTAAGAAGATTAATCTTGAACAACAAAAAAAAATAGAATAGTTACAGTTTGAATTAACAAATTTTCTTGGTAAATACTTTAATTTTCAGTCCAGAATTTTAAATAAAAAAGTCAATTTTTAACCAAATTTTTAAATTTTCAATACAAATATGGAATTTTCATACATGCTTTATTTTCTACCAGAAAACAGCTAATTTAACAAATATTTACTTGAATTTTAAACAAACAAAAAACACAAATTTCCAATAAGGATTTTAAATTTCCACCATTTATTGCCACGGCTTACTAAAATAATTAATAAGACTTTAATTAATAGTCATTGAAACTAATCGTTCAATTAAAAAACCCTGTCATTATTTGCAAGATTACATGGTTTTTCCACTTTTTCCACAACATTTAAAAAAATGCAATCACTGCTCAGTCTTCTAGGTTTTGTGTAAAAGAAGTAATTAACTTACGTTATTTCCCATTTGTTTTCTAAATCAACATTAATACCTTTCGTAACACAAAAGTTATAATTAGCCTTTCGACTGAACTGTACTTCAATAAATTTTTCCAATTTCACTATGCAAAAAAAACTTTAAACAAATTATTTTAAAAAATCGGCTTTGAAAGATTTTGAATTACATGCTTAGAAACTTTTTTAAAAAATTTAAGGTTTCAAGCGAATGAAAGAATATTCTTAAGATTAATATCAAAATTTGTAAGGATTTTTTATATTAAATTTTTGATCAAATTTAAAAAGATAAAAAATTTTTGTAAACATTTCTAGAAATTCCGCGAAAAAATCTGAATATTTGAAGACAAGGTTTTTAATTTTTTAATATTTTAAAAAATTTTAAGAATAATTCGCTTCCGTTTCAGACATTTAGAAATTTTAGAAGATTATGAGTGATTAAAAAATATATATTTCTGAAAATTTACCAAATATTTTTTTAAAACAACTTACATTCGTAACACAAACAATGAATTTTCTATTAACATTGATTTTCAAGTATTAAAAAAACAAATTAAATAGTTTTAATTATCAACTCAAAAACAACGAATTTAAAAAAAAGTTTAATTTTCAATAAAACGAAGAATTTTTAACCTAGAAAATTAATTTTCTGATATAAAACAACAAACTTGAAAACAACAATCTTAAAATTGTAAACCAAATAGATGAATTTGTTACTGAAAAAGATCAATTTTGAAGCATAAAAAAAGAGTTAAATTTTTAATGAAACAGATGATTCTTTAACCGAGAAGATAAATTTTCTACCAATAAACAATGAGTTCAAAAGATATATAGTAATCTTTAAACACCAAAAAAGTATTAATTTTCAATAGAAACGTTTTTTATTTTCTACCATTTTTTTTTTATCGTTATGTACTAAAAGAATGAATAAAATTTTGATTAATAGCCTTTTAAATTAATCTTTGCATACCAAAAAAACAGTAATTTTTTCAAAATATTTAATTGTGCATAATTAAAAATATTCCCTTAAGATCTTTCAGATTCTTTTATGTAAACTTTTTAATAAAAGCATCCCAAATTCACCTAGCCAGTTTACGAACTAGAATATAGACCATATACGCGAAATTACCTACTCTGATCTTCTCTACCGACATTGTCAAACTGGAAAAATGTCGCCCTGTTTGACCGCTCAAGTCATGGACCTAGGCATGGACCATGGACATATGAAACAAGGGACTTGGCATGTCATTGCGGGGTGATGCAATGAGGGGGGAGGTCCGCCACTTTTTGATGTCCCGCAACAAACATGGCAACGCCCACATGTTTATATTTTCACCCTACCAAAAGAAATCTCTGAGTTTTCTTTAGAGCAATAGCCTGGCCCACTTTAGTCTATAAACAGAGTCGATTTGAAACAAAATAGTCTCGGAGATAGTTTGAGAGATTTGGGTCCTTTTCATGATCCTTTTAGTGGTCCTTTTAAGAGTGGTTCGACGGTAATATAATGTTCCTTTTGTATTCGTCACGTACCGGACGGGTAGAGTTATTTACAGTAGTTGGTCGTGGCTAATCCGCTCTCCCTTTTTAAATTTCTCTTCAAATTATTAACACTTTTTTTTAATTGATGAATTTTCTTATTATACTTATTTATAATTATAACTTATATAATCCCTACCGAAAACAATCTTTGAGTATATACTAAAAATTCTTTAGGTCAAAGAATTTCAAAGAATCTCAAAGAAATTCTTCGCAGGTACTCAGGTAGATATTTTTAAAGGTCCAGGAAGCTCGTTTAAATGGTCTGAAGGCTTTAAAATATCCTTTCCGAAATTGAAATAAGAATTCGATCA
>NC_046658.1:26887960-26894230 GCF_010883055.1 Belonocnema kinseyi
TGACTTCAGATATCTAACTTTTGTTTTTTAATGCTTAAAATTGGAATTAATAGAACGTTTCTCGTAAATGGAATGAGATACGCCAAAAAAGACAACATTTTTCAATTCAGCTAGAAAATTGTATATCAGTATATGAGTTATAATTATAAATAAGTATAATAAGAAAATTCATCAATTAAAAGAAAGTGTTAATAATTTGAAGAGAAATTTAAAAAGGGAGAGCGGCTTAGCCACGACCAACTACTGTAAATAACTCTGCCCGCCCGGTACGTGACGAATACAAAAGGAACATTATATTACCGTCGCACCACTCTTAAAACGACCACTAAAAGGATCTTGAAAAGGACCCAAATCTCTCAAACTATGTCCGATACTATTTTGTTTCAAATCGACTTTGTTTATAGACTCAAATGGGCCAAGCTATTTCGCTAAAGAAAATTCAAAGATTTCTTTCGGTAGGGATGATATACAATTTTCTAGTTAAATTCAAAAATGTTGTCTTTTCTGACGTTTCTCATTCCATTTATGAGAAACGTTCTATTAATTCCAGTTTTAAGTATTAAAAAAAAAAGTTAGATATCTGAAGTCAGCGAAACCCGTAGATTCCGAATTATTATGTTTTAGGCTGCTAACTGTGAAATTAAAAAAAAATCTACTTCTAAATTTCAATCCGAAAGCTTAAAAAAGGACCCTTGAGTGTCGGCTACTCTATTGAGATAGCCTCTCTGCTTGTTATTTATGATCGTATTCTTATTTCAATTTCGGAAAGGATATTTTACAGCCTTCAGACCATTTAAACGAGCTTCCTGGACCTTTAAAAATATCTACCTGAGTGCCTGCGGAGAATTTCTCTGAGCTTCTTTGACCTAAAGAATTTTTAGTATATACTCAAAGATTCTTTTCGGTAGGCCATGCACAGTTTGTCGGCAAAAATGCTCTTGCGCATAATCAAATGGCACATCGTAAAATGGTGATTCTCCCCACTTACGGAATTCTCCCCCCTCCTGTGGATTCAACCCCGCTCGTCCATGTTAGGATGGCATGCCTAGTCCCGAGTTTCCTATGTCCATGGACCTAAGAAACACCATGGGCATAGGAAACAGGGAACTCCGCATGCCATTGCGGGGGTGATGCAATGAGGGGGGAGGTCACCGCGTTTTGATGTCCCGCGAAAAGCATGGCAGCGCCCACATTTTTATATTTTCATGCACATTTTGTCGGCAAAAATGTTCGTGCGCATAATCAAATGGCACATCGTAAGATGGCGGCTCTCCCCACTAATGGAAATCCCAACTCCCGTGGATTCAACCCCGCTATCCAAAGTTAGGATGGCATGCCTAGTCCCGTGTTTCCTAAGACCATGGGAAACACTCATGGACATAGGAAACACGGGACTAGGCATGCCATCCTAACTTGGGCGAGCTGGGTAGAATCCACGGGAGGGGGGAGAATTCCATGAGTGGGCAGAGCCGCCATATTACGATGTGCCATTTGATTATGCACACGAACATTTTTGCTGACAAACTGTGCATGAAAATATAAACATGTGGGCGCTGCCGTGGTTGTCGCGGGACATCAAAAGGTGGCGGACCTCCCCCCTCATTGCATCAACCCCGCAATGGCGTGCCATGTCCCGTGTTTCCTATGTTCGTGGCTCAAGTAGAACCTTCTATCATCTATTTCAGTTCGTTAACTGGCCTGAGTAATTGGGGTCGCTTTTTTTTTAGTTCGCAAAAGCCTCAGGCAATAGGTGGCGCTGACGAAAATCGTAAAAATTAAATACATGGGATCAGCGATCTCCCACCTCATCTCTGATTACAATGCTCGTAACGAGTGTTCCCGAACTTTTCTACGCATGCGCCGCGCTCGAACTCTGATTCGTTGCTGTTCGCGCGCAATTTGAAATGCTAAAAAATTACATTTTTATTGTTTATTATGAATAATGTCATTTTAACTTATATAAATATTTATTAGACCGATATTAATGAATCTTGATAAAAATAAAAATGTATTAAGTGCATACTGTGTAACTAAAAAATATCCGTTGGTACTCATTTGTATTTTTCTTGCATATTTTTCATCATTCGAAAGTTATGTTATTTAAAGTTTATTAAAATATTAAAATGCATTGACAATCTTGTTTTTCAATAGAATTATGTTAATTATTACACAAATTTATATATTTAGCAAAAACAACCATAATTACCGACAGAAAGAAATTTTAATAGTTGAATAAACTTTAAATAACAATATTTTCAAGTAATGAAAAATATGCGAGAAAAATACAAGTGAGTACCAAAGGATATTTTTTAATTGCATAGCATGCAATTAATAAATTTATATTTTTATTAGGATGTATTAATATCGGTCTAATGAACATTTATATAATATAAAATGACATTATTCATAATAAACAATAAAAATGTTATTTTTTAGCATTTCAAATTGCGCGCGAACAGCAACGAATCAGAGATCGAGCGCCACGCATGCGTAGAAGAGTTCGGGCACTCGGTACGAGCACTGGTTTATTATCGGAAGTTCCTATGCTAACTTCATCCCCGTGGGATCGGGTTGTCGGCGCGACGCAAGCGCAGTTCAAAAAGTTCCCAAGATTGGGAGCACTGTTCTATATGCGATAGTTCCAATTGCTTATATATAAAGCTGTGTGAGTATAAAGGAAACATTTCGTCCGGAGTTTTTTTTTTCTGTGATTACGGTGGCAGTGGCATTTGAAATATGGCAGACGTCATTGATTGTAATTTTCCTGTTTGGGGCCTTTTGCCAAAAAAAGAAACGGGTGTCACTCAGTTCCTTACCAAATATCCAGAGTATGACGGCAGAGGTGTTATTATCGCTATTTTCGACTCTGGAGTTGACCCTGGAGCACCTGGCTTGCAGGTGAGAATATTCTTCTTATACAGGCTTTAATACTTAAAATTAATCATCCTACAATTTGTCAACTCAAATTTATTTTATTTTTATTGAAATTTGTTTTTTCGTATTATCTACGTTAAATGGGTAATTACCGGTTTCTTCAATCAGACTCTATTAATTTTCGAGTTCAAACAATTAATTTTAATGTTGACTTAAATATTTTTAACTTCCGTTGTCTTTTTGACGTAAATTGGTTATTTTTTTTTATCAAAGTGTCGTCTCGAAATTTGGCATGAGTAGTCAAATATTTTCCAGAAGCTTGGCTAGTCCCGAATTTTCGGGACTAGTCCATCCCGTTTTCCAACTCCGTAAATTTTTGAGGGCTACTGGACGCAGCCATTTATATATATTTTTTTTTTTTAATTTAAACTATATATATAAACGAGAAAGAAGTTCATGACTAATTATGTAGCCATCGATACAGTTTATATATTTATTGATGCTTTTCTGGAGAAGTTATAAAATGGTAAATTTCGTGGTTTTTTTTGTTTCGTGATTTGAAAACTAAAGTTTTACTTTACTTTTTATTAATAGGATTAGTTTTTTTTTAATATTCATTAAACATTTTTCTGCATCGAATTTATATTTTTAAACATTAAAACATCATAAGAAATCAAATATTATTGTTTTATCATCTTTTATTTGTTGTAGTATAAGATATTATCACCGAATAAAATGAGTAAGAATTTTGTTTTAGATACTGGTATCTTTTTTGAATTTTCCCTATTCTTTTATCTCATTTGAGTTCACTCTATTTTTAACTGCATGCAGACTGCAGTTAAAATGCAAGATATGTGCAATTCTCAGTAACCTTTGGATTTCATGTCCTAACTATGTATTGGTGTTTGGAGATAGGATTAAGATTATCTATGAGGTATGTTTTTCTGTGACAAGAACTGCATCCGACAATAGTTTTTATACATAAATTGGCAATACATACAGTAAATTCATTTATATATTTTATAATCTTAAGACCTCAAAATCAAGTGTTTTGTTTAAAAATGATTCGAGGATAGGGACAAGTAAGGCTTAATTTTTACGGAAGAATCCAATTATATGCTTCCTTTTTAATGTTCAATATTAGCAAAGTTATTTCTTCATTTAAATGAGAAAATGCTTGAGTACAAATAAAATTTCACTTCTTTAACCGGCAAGGCGCTGGCCTGGTGGTAGCCTGTTAGCTTGCGACTCCACTGCAGTGGGGTTCGAATCTTTTGGTTATAATTTTTTTTACATAATAAGAAAAGGCGAATTATTAGTATTATTTATTATAATTATTATTATTTAATAATCAATCATTACAAATAATTATTGATTAAAGTAATGAAAATATATATTATAAATTATTAATAATTATTAAGAAATGATCAATTGATATGACGGATGCAACAACTCGACAAGCGCTCGAACCGCGTAAAGTATTGTCCAGCCGGGAAAATCTATCAAAAAAAAGTGGCCGAAGCGTAAAACAAAATATATATTCGTATTCAGCTTGACGCGGCCGACTAATTTTTTTTCCCACAATTTTCGACCGAATTTCTTTAAATTTTCAGAAAAAATTTTTCAACACCTAGTGAACAACTTTCTCGCGATAAGTTACTTCAACTAAAATTTTTTCGATGACCTTCGCACTGGTCGAAGTTGGGAAAACGTGGTTTTCGTTCGCAATCAGTTTGTTATCAAACAAACACAAACATATTAGCTTTTTAAACCAAGCGCGGTGTTTAAAGTCATAGATTATATATTGACAATACACCATACAAATTTCGAGCATTTTTATCAACAAACGGCCGAATAATCGCGAGTCGTGTTTTACAAAACATCGATTTTTGATCGGAAATATTGCTAGGTTTTTAATGCTTATCTTAAGTAATAATTGTCGAATGAAAAAGTCTCATAAGAAAGATTTGTCGGCCCTGTCAAGCTGAATACGAATGTATATTTTGTTTTACGTTTTGACTACTTTTTTTTATCGATAGATTTTCCCGGCTGGACAATACTTCTACGTGGTTTCGAGCGCTTGTCGAGTTGTTTCATGCGTCACCTCAATTGATAATAATAAATCCATTTTTTTTCTTTCTCTTATATTTTTCATTCTTTTCCAATTACTTTGGCCCTTGACAACCGTGACTCTGATAGAGTTGCTTTTATAAAATGTTCCCACTGCAAAAAAAGATTTTGCTTTAAATTTTATTATAAATATGATCACCCAATGTATTTCATAGTGAACGGTAAAAATAGTATGTATTTCATATATTATCTGATATTATATGTCAGTTATTGTCAGTTGTCTTTGATTAATTTTTGCTACCACCAGGCACGTGTCGCATGAAATTCAAGAATCTTTCGAATATTATTATTTTCTCCGAAGAAAAGACTTTAGATAAGTCGCTATCTATCAGAATTATTACAGATATACTTCAGGAACATGAATATTAGGTTTAAGATTTAGGTTAATTGTTATATGCAATTACTTTCATACGGTGCTCAACCACAAAAAAAAACTTTATCTTGATTAAAAATACCTAAATGTCTTGTAGAAGTAGTATTGGGAAATGAAAATAACCATTAGTTTACAGTTACCACTATTATAAATATTATAATAAACAAACTGTGATATTTTATTTTTTTTGAAGATGTTTTTCTCATCAACGAATTTTCAAATTCATTCTAAATTATAATAAATAGCTGCAAAAAATTATTAATGTTAAATGATGTCATTGTTAATAACAATAATATAAACAAGTTCAAAAATTTAGCGTTTTCTATCAGAAAAAATGTTTTTTTCTGCTAAATCATTTTGGAGTTTTCTAAGTGGTTATAATTGATTAAGAAAGTGTGACAAAAACTCGCTATTGTTGTTATTAACAATGTTTTAAATAAACAGTCATGTGAAGCAAGTTTGCGCCTGAATAAGCGGTTTTTTTTTGTAAGTATTATTTTAATGCATCTCGATAGTAGTGCTTAATTAAGTAACTTTCTCAGTAATTCTGCATTAAAATTATTATTAAATAATAATAGAGAATAATTTTAATTTGCCTATATTATTATTATTAACAATACAAATATTGAACATTTATATTTTTTTGCAGCTATTTATCACAATTTAAAATTAATTTGAAAGTTGGTTGTTGAGAAAAACATCTTCGAAAAAATAACATAATTTGTTTATTAGAATATTTATAATGTGGTAATTGTTAACTAATGGTCATTTTCTATTCTTAATACTACTTCTACGAGATATTGAGGCATTTTTGATCAAGATAAAGTTTTTTGTTATGGTTGAGCATCGTATAAAAGTAATTGTTTATATTATTTGTTACTAACAACCACAAT
>NC_046658.1:26894330-26895372 GCF_010883055.1 Belonocnema kinseyi
TGTAGAATCGAAAGCTTTCCGATAATCAATCCAGGCCATCGATAGGTCACGCTGGTAGAATGCTGCATCTTTGCAGACACATCTATCGATGAGCAGATTCTCTCGACATCCCGCTACGCCTTTCTTTGAGCCTCGTTGTTCATACAATTCTTGCCACACAGGTTCAATTGCCCGAACAATCCTATCATTTAGGACAGCTGTGAATATCTTATAAAGCGTGTTCAGACAAGTTATTAGCCTGTAGTTCTTCGGGTCAGCTAAGTTGCCTATTTTCGGCAGGACTATTGTGCGCCCTTCCACCAACCACTCTGGAATCGGCTCTTCCGACTTCAAATATGAGGTGAAAATACGGACCAAATGCTGATGGGTTAAAGAAAACTTCTTCCACCAAAAGGTTTTGATACAATCTGGTCCCGGTGCGGAATAGATCTTCATCCCTCTTAATACTCTTTTCACCTCCTCGGTAGTGATGGGTGGGCATTCTTTATCAGGTGTTATGAGGGCAACACATAACTCCTTGAAGCTATTTATATTTGCTGAGTCTTCGTCCAGTCTATGCTGAACTTCGTAGACTTCTCTCCAAAATTCTTCGACCTCCTCTGGTTTGGGTGGGTGTTTGACAGTAACTGGAGGGTCTTGGAAGAGTCGAGATGGGTCAGAGAGAAACTGTTGATTTTCTCTGACCCATCTCTCCCTCCGCTCTAGACTTCTCTTAGCGTCAGATAGTATCCGTATTCTCTCAACAATATGCTACCTGATGGTCAGCAGCTTTGACTTGTTAAGTGTGTCATAACGGGTCCGGAGGTCGCGCGCGAACTTTCGAACCTTAGCGGTGAAATTCGTGCCAGATGTGATGTAGGCAATCACACATTGAATGCGGGACGCTTACTGTCTTGCCCTGCCTATCTTTATGGCAAGTTGATGCATTCGTCTTTTGGTATTATGATCAGCCGTTGGTTTTGTTTTACAGTTCGCATCGGCCAAAGCTCTCGCTGCATTATACACACAATAATTGATAGCCCAGAGGTCGGATTCACCGGAA
>NC_046658.1:26895472-26899597 GCF_010883055.1 Belonocnema kinseyi
TAAATTATTTCATGTTATTAAACTTTTACTCCGGTGAACCCGATTATACATCATAGCCACGGATTAATTCAAGTGACTGATGAGATTAGAATGTTATAGGTTAATTGAACTAATTTAATACGATGATTGAAACCTCTGGAGATGATGTACGTATACAATTACGAGCGGCGACGAGCGTTGGAGGTGACAATAGTCACCTATGGATGCTTTCTTAGAGCTATCATCTGCCACTCCACGGGTTTTTATTCGCACACTTCCTGATGATCAAGAAAGTTTCTTACAATGCGATAGGTGTTTAATAAAACCGCCTTCTGACCTGCTGCCAATACCCTACTGACTCCTAAATGTTCGAGATGTTCAGTGCATCTTGCGTGCACATTGCCTGTGGCCGAAATCACAATGGGATTAATAGATGCATGATTCACATTCCTCCATGTGGTATTTACTTCATGCCTTAACTCGCTATACTTGGTGATCTTGGTTGTATAGGTTGACTGCAAATTTCGGTTAAGCGGACAAGCAGTGTCGATGATCTCGACTCTTCCATTTTTTTCTCACATCGCGAAGTCAGGTCGATTGGGCAGGATGTAATGATCCGTTTGGATAATAACATCCCAATGTAAGGTGTAATCTTCACTTTCTAAAACGAGCATTGGAATATATGTATAGAAGGGCATCCTGTGCGTATATTCTCTCTGAGTCATTACGCGAAAGCCATCAATAATGTTGTCAATGGATTCGTTGGTATCTCCACATAATCGGCACCAGTCAACCACGTCTTAGTGCAACACGTGTTTGCGATAATTCCTGATGCAGACAACCTTGTCCTGTATCGCAATGACGAATCCTTCCGTCTCTGGATACATAACACCCTTTCTTAGCCAAATATTAGATGCCTCACTATCCACTTCATTTTGAGCTAACGTTTTAAGGTGCTCGCCATGGATGGCTTCCTGCCTCCATTGTATTTCTCATTCCTTTATGGCTTCTGCACTGATATTCAAGGCCCCACCTGAGAACAAATTTAAGGGCGTCTAGTAAAGATCCGATTTACAGATGGTACTGTAAAGCGCAACATTTCATTTGCTGTCAAAATAATCTCGCAACTGTTTAACTTGTGACTCACACAGTTTTTCGACATCTACAACGCCCCTACTCTCTATACATTATCATTATTAACTTTATTATCTTTATTGTGGCGTCCAAGTCATACTTCAACATTCTATTTTCATCAACTTTTTTTCCATTTTCTTAAAATTACATCGGGAAAATGATTCAGATAATTACATTAACCCTTAAATGTCTACATGGGTTCGTTAGTGCCCTGACACTTTATATTGAAATTTACGAAGTTCGTTCTTCTTCAGTTTTTAATTTTCTTTTTCAATGTCTTAAAATAAAAAAAAATAATTTAACAAGTAAAATTATCTTATAACAAAACACTAAAGGGAATGCCCAACAAAATTTCAGGCTAAAGTGTTAAACACTTCTACGCAATAAAAAATTACGACTGCGGTCTTCAACGACCCCATGAGGACCTCAATGTTATACCAAAGTAAGGGGACCTTTAAGGGTTAAATTTCTTAAATAAAATAATAAAATAGCTAGTTTTACAACTAATGAAAAGAAACAAGAATTGTATTACCGCGTTGTCTTTTCTAAATAAAATTTATCGAAAAAGAAGCAACGCAGTTTTGTAATTATAATTGAAGAATATTAATATTCTTTATCAGAACACAGATAAACATTTATGAAAGTATTAATAGTTTTTTAATAATGAAATTCTATTAATGTAAATGAAAATATATTTTTTTATCGAAGATCATAGAATAATATATTGAAACACATTAAAATATGTTAGAGGGATTTAAAGATAAGTTTACGATACGGACATACGTCTTCCTCGCAACAGTGTAAAGATGTCGTAAGAACGTTTTTCAATGGTTTGCCTTATGGGAAGTTCTATAAAAATATTTAAATTTATAACTTAACTTATCCGAAAGACATTTTGGGGAATTTTGGGATATTTTGAATTTATTTCAACACATTTATAATACTTTGACAAAAAACTACCTTGAAAAAAGTAAGAAAGAAATAGAAAAATTAAAAAAATGTAAGTACCGAGAAATAATGGAGTTTTGACGAAACACAATTTTGACATTTGGCCTCAAATATTTTATATACCTTGCCGCACTTGGGTTCTTTTTAACCCAAGTTATTTTGAAGTTCAAGAAAAATTGGTAAAATATTGAAAAATAACCTTAATTTCGTTCGGATTCTTGACTTTCTAGATCTATATAGTCCAATTATCATCTAAACATTGTCGGCTGATTAGCTATTAACCGTTTTTTCCTTTAAAGCACGTATAAATAAAGTGCGAAAAGTTATCTCGCAATCACAATACTTAAATTTATAATTTGAACGTATGCTTTTTTAAAATTATTTCTACACATTTAAATTAATTTGGCAAAATCCTACGCTGAACAAATATAATAAAGAAAAATTAAAACACCAATTTTATCAATCAATCGCATAAATGACAATTTATGTTAACATAACCTTAAAATTTCCTAACAATTTTATTCTTTTTTGAAATCCTTATCAACATTTTCAGTAAAAACCTTTACTTTTACCTCGAATTGTACAACAGTTTTTTATGTTCTTTGAAGTCTAATGATTTTCTATTAAAAATAACTATTTCCGGTGCAAATGATTAAAATAACTTGAAGTTGTGAAAAAGTTGTGAATCTTCTTTAAAATATGATCTAAAAAAAATTGAAAATAGCAATATCTGAGGAAAAACACTGACTTAATATAAACTTTCATGGAAACTCAATCAAATTCTGATATCGTATGTTATTTATTATTATTTATTATGTTAAACAAATAATTATTCTATCCTAGCTTTAATAAATAAGTTCGTATATTTATGTGTCTAACACTCATGATGGTATACATGATGAATCATGATTCATGGGTAAAAGATTTGACACAAAAAGATTAAATTTATTATTTGAAGATTTAATTCTTGCCGCCTTGAGCCGTGATTCGACCGTAGTACGCCAGGGAGCGCAGCGATTTGCCTTTCTCGCAATTGAAATGAAGGGTCGAGTGTTTAAGACAGGAGCCGAGGCAGCGAGAAGCATACTTACGTGGCTTAGAGGGTACCGTGATCGACAAGTTCGTTCCTCCAGGGCGAAGCTCTTCCATTGCACTACGGACGAGAGCTGAACCTTGCGAATATCTCTAATGTGGATATCTGGCACGTATAATTTTTGTTAGTGGGGACTGCGTATGCGCTGTCTCGGATCAAAATGTACCCATGCAGATATCAAAACTTCCGCCTCGCAGGATATTCCGACGGGTTATCCCTGGAATAACCCGGGACATGTATGGGGTTAAATCGAACACCCCGAGATATCCTATTGCTGTGAAGGGTACATAAAACTGTTTCATATTAGATACATAGCAGTTTTAGAATTGTCTAGATTTTTTACAACGCAGCCTACCAAAGTTCTACAGTTGATCTATAAATATTACAGATCGGCTGTCATAGCGTTTTAGAACTGTTACAGAATTGTTCTGGCGTATGCGGGATGACATAGTTACTCGCATATTACTAACCTGTTATAGAACACGTTCTTTTGTGTTCTAGAACATTTACAAATCTGTTCTGTAACCATGTTTTCTGGGAGAGAGGGGAGTTTGACTCAATCACCACATCTTTGAGTGCCGAGAATCGTCATAACTGCACAAAACGCGATACCAACCACCACTCGCTGCTAAAAAAGCTTCGTGGTGGTTCGTGGCGCGTGACACGCGATGTTCATGGCAGAATTCAGTACCGAAGATAAGTTTTGGAGTAGGTGCTTTAGAGTGGCTAGCTTGAAATGCAATATTTTTATTTTGATGCTGTAAAATGCAACTCCAACGAAAGAGAAATGTTTACTGATATCCTGAGCTTGAAAAGTTATATCTTCTTACGACAGGAATATAATTTTATCAATGTTGCAACAATTTCAAAATATGAATAGTTAATATATTATTACATTTTACTTTACAATAATAAATAAAGGAAATGTATAAGGGAGCGTTCACATATGACGTCACACTTTATTTCAAGCT
>NC_046658.1:26899697-26906492 GCF_010883055.1 Belonocnema kinseyi
CCCCCCCCCCCCTCTCTGCCTCTCGGTGCGTGACATCATAAGTGAACGCTCCTCAAGCTTCATAACTTTAAATAGGCGTGTTGCAAGATCCTGCTTTCGAATAATTTTGACAATTTCTTTGTAAAGTGTAAGCTCATATTTAAAAAAATTTGAAATCATTACTCTTCAATATTTATAAAAGTGTATACATTGAATGTGAATATGTTGCCATATAGTGTAGAGAATGTAATTGCCTCTTTTATTTCGTATTATAGGTATTATAGGAGTATTACAGGAAATGGTAAATTTCCTTCCGCAGGCAAATGTACCATACAAAATAGTAATTTTACAATTTTATGAAAAAAATTAAATCAAATTTATATATAATTTTATTTAATAATAAGCAGTTTTGAGATCAATAAAAGTGAATATCATTAATATATTATTAATATTCACTATAATTGATCTTAAAACTGCTTATTATCAAGTGTATTAGAAAAGTTACGTACGGGTTAGGTAGAAATGAAAATAAAGGTTACGTATCATGCAAAGAATAAAGTGAAACAAAACCATTTATTACGAGGCTTAAACAATATATATCTATATACATATATAGATGTCAATTCGCTTCAGAAAAAGGACCCCTGTTTTAGGATCGCTGAATTATCGAAAAGTGAGATGTCACTTTAATTTAGACTTACATGTTCCGTGATATCACTAGCCAATTTTACCTCAAAAGTTTGTTAATCAAATTATTGCATTTCAATTATATTGTCTTTTCCAGTATACTCGCTCTCAATATTATTTAGAATATTGAATATTTCAAGACAGGGTGCCTAGCGAGTCTTAGAAACAAAAGTCCTTTCCAGGTTTTTCAGGCAAAGAAATCAAATTGTTAAAGGTTTCCTTTTTTTTACATCAAATAATGAAATAAACGTTTGTTATGAATTTAAAAAATGAGCTATTTCATTTTTTATTGGCCAACAATTTTTAAAGAAAGTCGAATCATAAATCCAAAAATTCTTAATTTTTGGCGAAAATAAGCCGTCTTTGTGAAATATTTCGAAATATCTTTAAATTTTTGTAATAGTTTTAAAAACATTATAATATTTGTGATTTCGTTGGAATTTGTTGAAGAATTACAAATCTTAGTGAAAGCTTGAAATTTTGGTGAAATCTTTAAGAAATCTTTTGGCATTTTTCAAAGCTTTTGTAAAATCTTCAAATCCTTGAAATATTTGTGATTTCTTTTTTTAATTTTTGTTTGCGAAATCTTTTGTGTTCGTTGGGAATGATTGAAGTCTTTTGAAAACTTCTCAAACGTGTTTAAAAGCTTTTGAAATCGCTTAAAATATTTTTAATCTTTTGAAATCCTTTATAAAATCTTTGGATTTCTCGTATTCTTTTAAAAACTTTATAAATGTTTTATGAATTTTTTTAAGCTTTTATGAAATCTTTTGACATCTCCAAAAAAAATTTTGAAGTTGTTTCAAATCTTTGAAATTTTTTGAAATCTTAGAAATATGGTTTAATATGCCCTTTTTCAAATCTTTAAAATCTTTGTGAAATGTACATACGATCGTTTGAGTTGAGCGAAAAAAATGTGTGCGTTGTCATCCGAAATAAGTAACAAATTTTTTTTTTGAAATCAGTTGATATCTTCTGTCACCCTTTTTGGCTTGAAAATTCCTGAAAATTTCCCTATTGCTTCGAAAATTATAAAGAATTTTTCTCGATGTATAGTTTCTGCTAGTGAATAATAATAAAAAATTATAAATTAAAAAGAAAATGTTCTCAGTTTACAATTTTTTGAAAATGGCAAAAAACTTGTTTTTTTTTTAGTCCTGTTCACACATTACGAAAAAATTTGAATATTTCGAACTTGAAATTTCTTTAGCTTGAAGAAAAGAAACATGATATCATTTTTTTGTTTGCAAACAAAAATTTGTTAGTGATGTTTCAAGCGTACCAATGGTCAATTTTAGTTTTTTTTTAGTGATTTTGATCACTTGCAGGGACTAGAAAATCTTTTTCCCAAAAAACAAAATAATAGCATGTTTCGTTGATTCAAGATGAAGAAATTTCAGGTTTGATATTTTCAACTTTTTTCCAAATGTTTATAGAATTAAGAAAAAATGTATGTAATTTTCAAAAAATTACAAATTGATCAAAAAAAAGTTTAAACATTTGTTAATATACGCTAGCAGAAACCGTGCACAGAAAAAATTCCATATAATTTTCGAAGCGATAGTGAAATTAAAAAATAACAATTTTGAAATAAAAAAAAGGAACAGAAGATATGAAGCGATTTTCAAATTATTTTGTCTACTTCCTTCGGGTGTTGACTCACAAATTTTTGGCCCTCAGCCCAAACAGTTACATTTCGTAAATTTTTTTTCCCTTTTTTACAGTGTACGTTCTTTGCGCTTAGATTAGAACTTTTTAAATTTATTTAGAGATCGAATTTACAATAGCTAGATTTTATATCTTTAGTTAATGCTAATCATTTGAATGAAATTATTAGCAAAATTAATTAGCGCGTTTCAAATTGTAACCAATTTTTACTTCAAATGTTATGTAAAAAATGTATTGTAATGATTAAATCCAAAAATTTTATTCCGAAAAACTCCTTTTACAAATCAATTGTGATTTAAGGTTTAACATTTTAAGATTTTCTCAGAATAAACCTATTTTCCATGAAACTATTGGCTTCGCAGATGTATTTCCAACTTTTTTCAAACAAAATATTATATACTTTCCTTATTTGTAAGACTTGCGCATTATTTTACTGCTAATATATTAATTATTTAAATTCCAAGTTACTTCATTTTATATTCAGTTGCCTTAAGACACCTGACGAGATACTACGTATCTACAGCACTAGATACTTCACTTTCATTTCAGAAACCGACCACCTCTGAAGCTGAGTAGAGAAACTGGTGTCAGAACTCAAAAATGTGGTGATTGAGGCGAACTTCCCTCTCTGGACAGACCTGCGCTACCCGACAGCCAGCTCCCCCCCCCCCCCCCCCCCCCCCCCCCCCCCCCCCCCCCCATATCACACCCGCGCGGCTGCGGGTAAATGTTGAGCATTTTGGTCAATCTTGTAGTTATTATTTATAACAATTCTGAATTTAAAACTATTGTGTAATGATTGTGCCAGTGGTAATTCGGTTTAATGTCTTAAACAAAATCAAGTGTATTAGTTTTTTCCCTTGGTGTCCCAGAAACAAAGTTTTTATACTTCACATCGCTTCGGGAATCGACATAATTTTTAAAATATATTTTTTTAATGATACATTCAAGGTCATCAGGACTCAGAGTAGTTATATAGTAAATTTTAAATAAATCCATAGTAAAGTCGAAAGATACTACTTTACAAAAAAATTAAATTACAAGAAATGTGTGGATTAAACAACACTTATCTAAGTTGCAGACATATTTTATGCATCCTAGATGTTTCTGTTGTTTATAATATTCATTTAAGAATCTTTGTTTACATTTTCATGCCAGCGGCCATTGTCTGCTAGCTCTCGGGTTGGTATTCTGGCTATTGTTAATAAATAATTGTAACTTTTTGCAGTTGTATTATATTAAGGGACCCCTAGGAAACATTTTGTGTTGATTTATTATGTTTAATGCATTCATTGTTATTGAGAACACGTGAACGATATATTAGTACTTGATGATATTAGAAAAAAATTTTATAACATTTTAAAAATTTATTTTATTTATGTAACTATGTTTATGTGGCGCTGAATCGTATATATGGTTGGTTTTGGTTGACTCTTCCCTTTTTCTCCCTGTTTTTTCTTTTGTTATATTTTTATTTGTAATGAGTGCAAAAGGGCGCAGTTTGGAAAGATAATTTTGATTTATTAAGTTCCCTCTGTACTTCGTTTTCGGTGCATTAAATTGTTAACGAGAAAGTAGACGTCATGTTGATCTTAAATGAAGAAAATTTAATTGCCTACTTAAAATTATGATTTAAAAAGAACGAAGTTTAGTAGGCAGAGACTCATTAACAAACAAATCGGTCCAAATTTATTACGCATGTATGTAAATAGAACTAAAATGTTCGCTAGTATACTCAACAAGATCCTACGACAAAATTTTATAATAATTTATTAACAATGGCCAGCATCCCAACTCAACAACTAGCAGACAATAGCCGCTTGCATGAAAATTTGAATAAAAAACTTTTAATGGATTTTATAAATAACAGAAACTTCTACGATGCATACAATATGTTTGAAACTTAGATAAATGTTATCTAACCTACACATTTGTTGTGAATAAATTGTTGTGATTGCATTTTTTTGAAAAATATCTTTATACTTCACCATGGTTAAAAAAATGTTTAAGACATTTGCGAGCAGTAAATAAATCGACCCAAAATATTCCGCAGGGTTCCCTTAACAAAATCCAGCTGCAAAAACTTGCAATCATTCATTAACAATAGCCAGCATCCCCACCCGACAGCTTTCAGACGACATAATAGCCGCTGACATGATATCTAGCTCGGTAGAACGTGAAGTGTTACTGATGCGTTAAGCTCATAGAAAAAGTTGATGTTCGTAATTGTTTAACGGAGAGCAGGATATATAAAAAATTTACTAGATAACTTCTCTGAGTTCTGATGACCATAAATGTGTCATTTAAAAAAATTATGTAAAAAACCACTTCGACTCCCGAAACGATTGGAAGTATAAAAACTTTGTTTCTGGAACACTAAGGAAAAAAACAAAAACTGGATGTTTTTAAAAAAATTAAACCGAATTGTCACTGCCACAGCCTTGGAAATTTCACAATAGTTTAAATTTGAGAATAGTTAAAAATAATAACTACAAGATTGATCAGAATGTTCAAAATTTGCCCGTAGCCACGCGGGTGAGATGCGGGGCTCCAGCGAGCATTTCTGAGCGCCGGTGCCTGTAGGTTGCCGACTGACGGACGGCTACACGGAGATAACAAAACGGCAGTTCGGACTTTCACGACGGCCACCACTGCGATCACAGTGTTTCGAATTATTTTCACGCGCATCAGGACTGTTATGTCGCAGCAATGTGAACCGTTTTGTTCACAGTCCTGGAAAACGTTTGGCTCTGAACTGTGAATCGCCGTGTTTAATGATCACGTTCATCATCATGATCAAATATATGATCATGGAAACCCTCGTGTGCAAAAGGTGCTAAGGGACATTTTGGCAGCTTTGCAGATGAGTTAAACAATATTCTGTAACATCGAAATCACCATTTAAGGACAAAAACAAAGTGTACTCCCGAGCTAAAAAATCACTGAATTGAGGGTAAAAAAGTTTATTCAGAAAAAGTTAGCCAGTTTAGAGGAAATTGATGTGGAAGTTGACAATCTGAAACTGAAACTAACTTAAAATTGGAGCAAGCTCGGATGAGAGTTAAGATAACAAATTCAATTTTTAGCTTGAAAATAAATAAACCGAAAATGCTGACTCTTGAATTTCACAGATTTTAAAAATCAATTTGTTTTAAAATTCAATTAATTAAAAGTAGAATTTTTATGGTTTGCTAAAATAAAAACATGCTTTCGAGATATGAGGATACTAAATGAGAATTAAACATTTTTTCTTTAAAAAAGTTATTCAGTTTTGAGGAAATCAAATTTTGTGTGATTGTGTCAAGGTGTGAAATATTGTTTTTTTCGCGTTTTTCCTCTTTAAAGTGATTAAATGTGATTATTTATATATTTTTTACACCCTTGATACCCTGCGGCATACCTAATTTTTATTACTATACTAAAAAACGCGAGTTGGAATAAATGCCTTTGCCGCGATGTGTGATTAGTTTTTATATAATTTGTGGGTCAATAAACCCATTTTCGCCAAAATGCTCTTTGGCACCTTTTGGACTACCACCCTTTAAATATTTGCCAGCTTAAAAAAATGAAAATAAAATTCATTAATGACCACTTACATCGCTTAAATATTATTGATATATTATTTTTTATTGAAATTATGATAATAAGTGGATCACTTGCCATAAATAGATGAGCAGACGCAAAACGTGAAAATAATTCGGAACACTGTGATTGCAGTGGTGGCCGTCGTGAAAGTCCGAAGTGTGACTCACGCGCATGATAATCGTGTAGCACGCGCGTGGTCACCGTGAACACGTCATTTATACATATTATCGAGTATTTTGAAGCACTTTTTTCCCGTCGCGAGCATCAGCCCCGTGAATCGCGGTGACCACAGCCGTTTTGTTCTCTCCGTGTAGCTTCACCAAGCTGAAAAGATTGTGGTTCTTTTAAGGGCATGTGATACTTAGAAAATGGTCGATTTTACCAGTTTTAGATTCCCCCGGCTTTTTTCTAGAATAATAAATGTTTTGTCTTAAAAATTTGGGAAATGATAGCGAACATGCTAACGGACGTCCCCACACACTTTTTTTGTAGGTTAATTCAAAAAAGTTTTAATTTAGCAAAATGTGATTAATTTGCATAGCGTTTAGGAAATAGTATCGATTTTTTCAGTGTTAGATTCCCCCGGCTTTTTTCCTAGGATAAGAAATATTTTGCCTTCAAAATCTGGGAAATGATAGCGAACATGCTAATGGACGTCCCCACACACTTTTTTTTGTGTTTTTTTTTATCAAAAAATTTTGGATGCTGCTAACAACGTGCGTGTATATTTCTAGGTTATGTGTGTTACAATTCACCCGAGCGTTGCTTCCAAACTACACAATACCAGGTGTATACATATGAAACCGGTATTTTTTCAAGAAAAAAACACATTTATTTCAAGAGAATGATAACAAATATTTTATTCAAAGTATGCGC
>NC_046658.1:26906592-26925955 GCF_010883055.1 Belonocnema kinseyi
CCGCAAATCGTTGTTTGAAGGCACGTATTTCGACATTTTCAAGAGCGAAAAAAATCACGATGTCATATGAAACTTGAAATGTTTGGTATTGGATATTGTAGATAGATGACAATACGCCAATTAGCACAAATGGTAAGTTCCGACAGTGCCTACAAGTGTGCCTACTGGCCGCTAGATGGCAATACCGGTTTCATATGTATAACACCTGGTATTTTTGACCTCAAAATAATGCATATGCATAAAATTTTTATTTAGCACAATACATTCTTTTTGTTGTGATCCCTAAAAAAAAAGAGTCCGGGGACGTCCGTTATGATATTTTATAGTATCTCCGAATTCAGTTTTGAAACATTTTCATTTTTGTGGGAAAAAAGCCGGGAAAACTGTAAGTATCACATGCCCTTAATGTTTATATGAAGCAAACAAACAGTTGCTGGTATAACGAAATAAGAAATTTAAATATAATAAGTGTGCTGTTTGTTGGGAATACATAACCTATCTTTTTAACATTTGTTCATAATATTCGAACGGTAATATATAAGACATGAAGAAATGATTGTTAAGAAGAATTAAAAATGTGAAAGATAAGATGAAGATGTTTTATTTGAAACTCGTCTTATTTGTTTTTTTATTTATCCATGAAAAGTTCCTAGGGCTATTAATAGCCCTATAAGGAACAGCCCGTGGGGAAAAATTGAGGGGGCTACCGTACGGGCCCACATGGATTTCCCTCAAGCCTTGTGGAATCCATGAGGGCAATCCAGGCTAGGCCCCTCATGGCAACGACATGCTAATCCATAGGGATCCAACATGGGCTTCCCTCATGTCTACCATCATAAAGCCCTCTTGGTTTTTTTTGTCAGTGCTGGCACATGTACTGGCATATCTTTGGGATAACGCTATTTTGTATTGGGCTGTCAGTGTTTGGCATGCACTGGCTTTCGCTACTGGCCCTAGTAGCACGGAACGTTCACTGAGCGTGTAAAATGTCCTTCATTTGCGAACGTTCCAGGAACATTCCACTGGAACGTCAAAGAATAAATGATGGTTATTGTTATTATTATCAATGAATATCCGATAAACCGTAAGTGAAAGGTCAAAATTAATGTCAGTCTATGATATAGATACCATATTACAGTGTAGTATATACGGTACTCAATACTAAAAAATAACATCTATTTTTACCTATTCCTTACGGTTTACGAGTTAATTGTTATTAAAAATAGCAATAATGGAAGGTCCCCCTCAGGTCCCAGTGGAACGTACCTGAAACGTTCCCAAACGGCAAACATTTTACACGCTCAGGGAATGTGTCGCAGGTTTCCGCGGAACGTTCCTGGCACGTTCCCGGAACGTTCCGCGCTATTGGGGGGCGCAGTACTGCCCCAATAGGAAATTCACAATAGGCGCAGTACTGCGTCAGTGCTACGTACAGGGTGGCCACATGTCAGGGAAAATAAAGTTTGTCAGGGAAATGAAGCAGCTGTCAGGGAAAATAGAAATTTATATCTTTTTATAATATTTTGGAAGCACTTCCTAATATCAATTTAAATATTTTTTCAATGTACATTCTTTAAAAATAGAATTCGATTCTTAGTTTTTTATTTGTAGTTATTTCTTTATTTACAGTTTGGTTACATATCCTTTAGTTAATTAATCAGGTCAGAAAACTCAGCGGCTTTACAATGGACTAGTAATCATTTTTGTAAAATCATACCTTATTGTTAAAAATTACCCCCTGTAATGAAAAAATTATTTAAAAAATGACTAGGCTAGATTTTCTTTCTATTTTTTTGCTCTCCAATGTGATATAAACACTTTTGTAAAATCAATCCTTACTTTAAAAAACAACCCCCTTCGCTGCAAAAACTTATTTAAAAAAAGGAAACAATCTAAATGGAAAATACTTATAAAATATTAACACGGTATTTTTAAAGCATAACTATGTAAAGAGCAAAATTGTGACTGTTGCAGGCTAATGCCAAAAATTGTATACATTAACTGCTGGGATTTTTTTGCTCCTAATTTTTGTGTTCTTTCTTTATTTTCTTAAGCCATATAATTCGCTTTTGTAAAATTAACCCTTCTATAAAAAAGAAACACCCTGTAATGAAAACACGTATTGAACAAAGTCGACATCTGCATAGATGGAACTTACTTATAAAATGGTAACATGGTATTTTTAATCATAATTATTTCTCATCAAAGTTATTTTTCAGTCTAGGTGTGTTAATTTTTTCATATAGTTGTTAAAACTATTTTTAAAGATAAATTGAAATCATTTTAAATCCTAAAAATCACTTTTGTGAATAGGGATGCTGGGGATCTGCATGTATGTTTTAAAATACATTTTGTCTTTTATCTGTGTTTTATCTTTGATCTTTTATTTATGAGAACCATTTGCTCAAATCGCATTCGAAAAAATGCATCTCGTTCTGTACAAAATTGTCATATAGTACCAATAACTTTAAGATTAACTTCACGATAAGGGCAGTTTTTTGGGGTTAATAAAATTTGATCATTTACAGCATTGAGTCGATAAAAAAATCAAGTGAACGATCTACCTGGATAACGTTGAACTTGTATGGGTTTCCCCAATGCAGTTGTTCATAAATGTGCATAGTGTACCACTAATTAAATTCAGACGAATTTTGCGATAAGGGTATTTTTATGGGGATACTAAACCTTGATTCCTTACGACACTGAGTCGATAAAAAAATCATGTGACCGATCTACCTGGATAAGGTCGAATTTATATGGGTTTTACTAATGCAGGTGTGCAAAAATGTACATATTCTACTACCAATCAAATTCAGACCAATTTTGCGACAAGGGTAGTTTTTTGGGGATGCTAGAATTTCATGCCTCAGAGCATTGGGTCTGTCGAAAACCCAGGTGACTGATATAGCTGGATGTTCGAAATTAGAGAAGTTTTGATAGCAGAGTCGAAAAGATTCTCAAAGACCTTCTCATCAAACTAAGTCATATTTCACGTTAGGGGTGGTAATACTCCTTATTGACCGTACGACCTTGTGGTAAGAATTCCTGATGCACTACACCACGGTAATCAAAGAAGACAGTGAGCAAAACCTTCATTTTTGACCGAACTTGACGTGCTTTTTTCGGTCTTGGAGACTCAGGATGCTTCCACTGAGATGAATGGGCTTTAGTTTCGAGGTCGTAACCATATACCCATGATTCATCCCCAGTTATAACCCTTTTGAGAAAATCAGGATCATTATTGACTTCATTCAACATCTCCTGAGCGATGGTCATGCGATGGATCTTTTGATCAAAATTAAGCAGTTTTGGAACAAATTTCGCTGACACAAGTCTCATGCCCAAAACGTCCGAAAAGATAGCATGACATGAGCCAACTGATATGCCAACATCTTCAGCAACTTCTCTGATGGTAATTCGGCGATTTTTCAACACCATTTCTTCCACGGCTTGAACGTTTTCATCTGTTGTTGACGTGCTGGGACGTCCAGGGCGAGGTTTGTCTTCAACATCCTCTCGGCCTTCTTGGAACAGCTTGTACGACTTATACACAATTTTCTTACTCAGAGTAGACTCACCGTATGCAGCTGTCAACATTTCAAGAGTTTCAGAGCACTGGATTCCATTTCCACACAAAATTTAATGCAAACTCTTTGCTCCATTTTTTTCGAAAGAAGAAAATCGCCGAGCACACCAAACCCTTCTAACCGTTTACGCCTCTGCCAGAAAAACAACACGAGCTATATAGTAAAAATTGTGAAAATATGATCGTGACGAGTGTACCAACACAACAAAACAAAAAATTTTAAACTTGAATGTACGTAGCACGCGAAAATTGAAAAGTCAGCCGACTCCTCAATTTTCAACGGATCAGAGCTTTTTTTTAAATACTCATAAAGGATCGTACTTTAACGTAGAGATGCACATTTTTTGAATTTGTCATTTAATAATTTGTTATTTAACTAAAAATTTTCAATTGGTTATATTTGCGATATTTACTTAGCCCCATTCATCGACATTTCTTCACAAAGGTGTAGAATTAGTAAAGTTACTTTTTTGAATAAAAATGTAACTTGTAGATAAATATCCTGTATTTTGTTAATTGTTATAAAAAAATTAATGGATATAACTGTTAACTGCTGCATTTTCGGATTTCAAATGTATTACTTACATAAATTTTGTTATAAAAATGTGAAGAATCAATTTTCAATTGCGAACAAGCACCAAATAACAATTGTAGTTAATAATTTAAACAATTTTTATAAACAAATTCACTTATTTGGCATATATATGTTTCAAAAAATTTTCTTTTCTGTAGAATTATTTATTTTCATCTGAAGAACAAGAATATTACACATTAGAGTTCCATGAAACAATATTTGTCATTGTTACAAACAATTTTTACAAACAAATTAACTGATTGTAGTGTAACTCCCATTGGTTATATTGCTATAAGACTTTATTCCATAGCAATATTGAAGATTCTCTACCAAAAGTCAAGGCTGCTGCCATGAAAGAGGTTTATTTTTTTTTTACTTTTTTTTATAAATTAATTTTTTTAATTTCACTTTATTCTGATCTACTTTTGAGTTTACAAGATTCAAACATTTACTCAATATATTATAGCATGAGCAGATTTGTCGCATCTTCTAATAGCTCCTTTATTTTTTTCATTTCTTTGATCCTCAAGAGTTCCACATTAGAGTTCCATGAAACAACATTTTTCATTGTTATAAACAATTTTTATAAACAAATTCACTTATTTGGCATTTATATGCATAGGAAATTTATCTTATGCGGAATCATTTCTTTTCATCTAAAGAATAGGATTTGTACACAACTGACTTTCATCCAACAACATTCATCATTGTTATAAACAAAGCACACAATCAAATTCACTTATTTTAGTGTCACTGCAATTGGCTATATTGATATAAACACGTATTCCATAGCAATATTCCAGCTTCTCTACCAAACGTCAAAATTGAAACGATGAAAAAGGTTTTTCTGTTTGGCATTTATTAATATGTTTTATGGTAGTTTTGGAAATTTAAAATATTTTTTACTTCCTTAATTTTACCTTTGTATGATCTATACCTATAAGCCTATGAAATTGGAAGATTCGCTTGAATATATTATTCTACGAGAAGAATTTTGGAATCTTCTGACATTTGTTTCTGTTTTGCACATTTTAAGAACAAATGAATAAACGTGGAACTGACTGTACTTTGTTTTCTCTTGAATTGTTCTGTCATTTGTTTCCGTTTCGGCGATACTAAGAAGTTTTGTTTAAAGCAAATCGTATTCTATCTCGGCCACATATCTTTTATGTCGGTTTATCGGAAACGGGAGCAAGTGTATTTTTCATTTCTCTATTGGCACATACGACTAAAAGGATACTCATGGATTTTGGTGAGCACAAACTTGAAAAATTACAGGCTCGAAAGTTGATACTGATTGGGAAATTGCGGATGGATGGAGCTTCTGCACAAAAAATGATTAGACAAGATTGTTGGTCCACCAAGGTGAATTTTCGTACGCTTTTTATTCAGGGCATGATAATAACACTGAAACTAAGTTGAATCAAGATGATGACGATGGTGATGGTGATGGTACAAGAAAGCCTGAAGAAAAGCAACTGAAGAAGAAACCTAGAAAAAATGAGATTCAAAAATGGTTGAAATCAGAATTGTCATTACCAGTGGACGTAGTAAAGCAAGGGAGTGGAACAACAAATACGGGCAATGTTGCCCGAGTTTTCTTTGCGCACGCTGAAGTTGAAGCGGAAATTAATGGTCTCGCTTTAGATACGGTAAAGCTTTGCTTGAAACTGTATCCTTGGTACAAACTGCCACCAAGCGTGCATAAGGTTCTGATACACAGAAGTGGGATCATCAGATCCTTCAAATTACCGATTGGATGGTTCTCAGAAAAAGCCCAAGATGCGAGCAATAAAGTTTTCAAGAAGGCCCGATCAGGAAAAAGCAGAATGTCCAACAGAATATCAACGAATAAAGATATCACGCACTACCTCATGATTTCATCGGATCCGCGAATCTCTTTCTTGAGGATCAAAGAAATGAAAAAATTAAGGAGCAATATAACCAATGGGAGTTACACTACAATCAGTTAATTTGTTTGTAAGAATTGTTTATAACAATGACAAATATTGTTTCATGGAACTCTAATGTATACTATTCTTGTTCTTCACATGAAAATAAATGATTTCACAGGAAAGAAAATTTTTCGAAGCATAGATATGCCAAATAAGTGAATTTGTTTATGAAATTTTTTAAAACTATTAACTATAATTGTTATTTGGTGCTTGTTCGCAATTAAAAATTGATTCTTCACATTTTTATAACAAAATTTATGTAAGTAATACATTCGAAATCCGAAAATGCAGCAGTTAACAGTTATATCCATTAATTTGTTTATAACAATTAACAAAATACAAGATATTTATCTACAAGTCACATTTTTATTTTTAAAAAAAGTAACTTTACTTATTCCACACCTTTGTGAAGAAATATCGATGAATGAGGCTAAGTAAATATCACAAATATAACCAATTGCAAATTTTAAGTTAAATAACAAATTCAAAAAACGTGCACCTCTACGTTAAAATACGATTTTTCATGACCCAGCTCGGTTACCCTCACGGATCAACGATTAAAATTTCTAAGTCAGAAGGGTGAATATTTTATATTCTAAAAAATGGACATAAAAAAATACGTTAAAAAATATGGTTCATGTGTTCTACAATTAAAAAAAAACAATTAAATACTACTTTCCCGAAAACAACTTTTTCCTATTTAAAAAAAAAATAATTCAAGTTCCATCTTGATGAAAAATGGTAAATGTTCAGAAAAATTTACACTTTATATCAATCTTAAACGTTGTAAAATAGTATAGAACACCTGAACAAACCTTACACGAAAGTTAAAAAAATTGTATTATTAAGAATTTGTCAAAATACCACGATCAAATTTCTGAGTTCCGTCGTTAAACAATTTAAATGTTCATAGAAAATTACATTTCCTGTCATTGTAATAAGTTGTAATGTAGTTTAAAATGGGAAATAACAAAATATTACGCGAAAAAAATTGTAATCGATTTATGTTATTTATTTAATAATGATTTTATTGATATTCCTGTTAAGAGTTCGTGTATTTTACATTTACATAACGTCGTATAATAATAAATAATTAGAAAAAGAGATCTTTAAATTTGGTGCTTTAACTTTTCTGAACTGTACCTTAGTTAATAATTAAATAAATAAATAATGTTAAATGCATACATACATACAAGTACATACATGTACCTTAGTTATATCATGGGCAGGGATCCCCTTATGGAGCTCCCCTGGTGCTCAAGATATAAAACCTATTATGCCACACCCTTAACAATCGCTGTTAGTAGTTGACCCAAGACCTCTTGATGAAGCCCAGTAAGTCAATCACCGACAGCATTGTAGCTTCGTCAGGTTCCATGAAATGGGACCCAAGGGTTTGATTCCTGAGCCTAGCCAACGCCGGGCGCTAGCATAGTACATGCAAGGATGTTTCATCATCCCCGTCACATCTCCTGCACTCTGTAGAGAGGTTATGCCCCATTCTCGGTGTTTAATGTGGATCTAGCTTTTGATGACAAGACCGATGCAGCAAGGCGCTAGTCCCAGTACCGGTTCCAGTCCTATGTATTCACTTGACGCACCGCTTCTTGCAAGCTAGTCCGCTTTTTCGTTGCCCAGGATCTCTGTGTGGCCAGGGATCCATATGAGAGCCACTTTATTTTTCTCTGCAAGTTGGTTCAATGCTTTTTTGCATTCCCAAACCAGTTCTGATATTATGTCTGGTTTTCCCACTGCAGTAAGTGTCGCTTGGCTGTTCGAACAGATCTTAATCTGTCTTCCAGCAGCGTTCTCCTCTAATAGTATTTTGCACATCAAAGAACGGCAAGGACCTCCACCTGAAAGACAGTATCATGTCTCCCAAGCAGGACCACTATTTCCCTCCTCATCGCACTGTTATAAATTCATGATCCTGACCCTCCCTCTGCCCTGGATCCATCCGTATAGCACATTTACTCTTGGAGGAGTGGGTTACCATTTCCCTTCCACGCATCCCTACTTGCAATGCAGACGCGGAAAGCCCTGGTGAAGTCGAAGCGTTTTTTATTCTGTCCTGCCTCATCTCAAGAATCGGCAGTGAGCTGATGTAACTCGGGAGTCTAGTGTATCTAGTCGCCCGAGTTCATCTGTTTACCCTTGGCAGGCGGCCCAGCGCGTGTGCCTTTTTTGCAGTTATCATGAGGTCTAGGGGTTCTTCACAGAGCATGAAGACCATCGCTGCTGTAGGCGTAGTCCTCATTGCTCCCGTTGGACCCCTAAACGCAAGCGTTTGCAATCGTCGCAGCCTCTCCTGTATCGTTTTAAATTTTGCTCGTTGCCACGAGAGCACAGCCGCATGAACGAGTCTCGGTTTGAGTACAGCGGAGTAAACCCATGCAAGCATTTTAGGCACTATTCCCCACATCAACCCAAAAGCTCTCATACATATCCAAAAAGTCATGACGAATCTCCTGCATTGGGTCTCCAGGTGCTTTTCTCAGTTCAGTTTGCTATCCAGGACTACTCCCAGATATTTAACCGAGTCTGAAAACGTCAGCCTCCCGCCACAAAAAACAGGAGAGTCAACTTTCGGCATCTTGTAATTCTTCATGAAAATGAGCATGCTGGTCTTTTTCGGATTTACCGAGAGCCTTGAGCACCCCAGATGAGCGCCCCTAACTAGGATGAGGCATCTGCATATCCCTGAGTATAATACCCCTCTTTATTAAGCCGACGAAGGAGGCCATCCACTACCATGCACCACAGGAGGAGCGACAGGACACCCCCGTGATGCTACTCCTTTAACTAGGCCATCACCCCATTTGGTTTCGAGTCTTCTTCGGCGTAGCATGCTTCCTGTCCAGCTTACCAGCTGGTTTGCTACTCCACACCTCAAAGCCTTTTGACAGATGACTTCTGGAGAGGTATTACTGAAGGCACCCTCTATTTCCAAAGAACTTTCTCACAGTATACCCCTTTTGTTCCAACTGCTGCTCCAATTTTGCCACAACAGCATGGAGTGCCGTCTCTAGCGAGCAGCCTGCCTGAAAAGCATGCTGCCCTCTGTGCAGCGGTGAGGCCAAAAATACCCCATCGCTGATATATCTCTCAACCAGCCTCTCCAGCGTCTTTAGAATAAAAGACGTTAGGCTGATCGGTCTAAAATCGTTTACAGCAGTGTAGTCCTCCCTCCTGGGCTTGAGAATAAAGGCGACTCTACCGTCTTTCCATGCCAATGGCACATGTTTTAGAGCGATGCTTGCCCTAAATAACTTCGTCAGAGGAGAGATTGACAAATTCCAGGCCTTTTTGTAAAAGCACTGGGTAACGTGCCATCCGCCCCTGGTGATTTAAAAGAGCAGAAAGGCCCCACGGCCCATTCCACCTTTTTGCTGTCTACGACCTTTGAGGCAAAATCCAATCAGACCTCCTCAACACTTGGCCCCAGTCTTCCTCCTCTAGGTCGGTTTGAATTCGCTGAAAAACCCGGGAAGTGAACTTCTATCAGGCGGTTCAGCGTTGCTTCTTCACCTTCAGTAAAATTGCCATTTTCGAGCCTCATAAGCCGGAGGTGAGCTTCTGGGCTTTTCGCTAGGATCTTGTGGAGCCATGCTGTTTCCGGAATATATTTTGATTCCTCACAGAAGCCCCTCTAGTCTTACTGCTTATACCTCTTTATATTTTTATTGTATTCATACTGAGCCATCTTATAGATGCCCCAGTCTGAAGACAACTTGGTTCTATTTCCCCTATTGCACAGCGCTCTTATCTTTTTGCAGAGTTTCTCCAGGTGCGTAATTTACCATTCTGCTCCTTTCCTAGACTTAATTGTGCTTGTAGGGCAATTGTTTTCATACGATGTAGTCAGAGCCCTTCGCAGAAAATCCGCGCCGTGTTCTAACTCATCAATGCTGCCATAGTTTGTAGGTAATTCCACTAGCCTTCCTCTGAGTTCCTCTTTATATGAGTCCCAAAGTGTATTTCTAGGATTTATGATTTTTTAAAATGCTGGTTTACCTAGGTTTAGCTGAAAAAAGATATATTTGTGGTCCGAGAGAGACTCCTCATCAGAGATTCTTCAGCGCACTACCCTGCTCCTCAGCTGCTCCGAGCATAGAGTCAGATCGAGAACCTTACTCCTGTTTTTATCTGGAATGTGGGAGTATAACCTCGATTCAGAATTTCCATGTCAATGCGCGCTAGGTATTCGATTAAATGTCTTCCTCTGCCATTGATATTTGTGTTCTCCCACACCATATGGTGAAAGTTCGCATCACAACCCAACAGAAGAGGAATCCTGTTTTCCTGGCAGTGCTGAATTAGAATCTCCACCTCTTTGTGAGGCGGGGATCCATCCGCATCGCCAGGGAAATAAGTCGAGGGAATTACAACTTCTAGTCTTTTCCCCGTTCCACTCCTGAGCCTCACCTTAATAACAGTGAGATCCCTGGAGCAAAGCTTAGGCACCAAAATCGCATCCATACCCTTGACAGCTAAGCATGCCCTTGCCGCTTTTTCGAGCGGCTCCTTATAAATGGTGCCACACCCTGACAAGCCGCTAATCCTTTCCCTGTATAACCAGGGTTCTTGGATTCGGGTGAGCCCTATCTGCATCGCTGACATGTGTGTGGCTAGAACCGCCGAGGCGCTTTTGCTGTGGTGCAAATTAATCTGTTTGGTCACCCTGCAGATGATCCTAACTGTGCCCAAATAGGGTCGGCTGTCCAGAGCCGCAAGAGCTGTGATTACGGATTCAGGAAGTCCGAATACCAGAATCCAGCCACTCCCCTTTTGCCTGGATCCCTTTCCGTCGGAGTATACCTTCCACGAATCCGTCCTCAGAGTCTGGTTCTGGAAGCTCAGGCGCCACAGACATCTGCGGCCTCGACCACGATGGCCCCCGACCTGATGAAGATGTTGAATTTGGGGCGCGCCCCTTGCGGGGAATTACAGCTCTCACCAGGGCGTTGTTAGTCATCTACGCGAAAGAAAGGCCCTGTGTTTCAGGAGCCTTCTTCCGTTTCAGCTCCCTATTTGGGGGGAGGGGGTTCTTTGGAACTCTTTTTCCTCTTGCCCATAAGATGAGTCTGAGTTGTTGCTCCAGTTGCTCTAGGCTGCTACTTGAGAGACGCGCATTGCGCGCCTTCTTCTGAGCACCGCTACGGTTCTTCCTCCTCATAGAGAGCTCCATTATCTGCTCTTCTAAATGCTTGTGCCGGTGCAAAGGCTTGTGCGGTGCTAATGGCACATCGGGCGATTGCAGACGATTGCAAGCCCTTTCTTGTTCACGAAGCAAGCGTCGGTGTAAATTGTAGGCCATCTATTAGACGCGCAACTAAGTTCTCAATGTTTGCCAATAGATGGCTCCAGCAGTAAGTGCTGGTCGATTTTGACATACAAAACGTCATGAACCAAGCTTAGAAATGTGGTAAAAAACCCGTATTGACACATTAGTGGTTTTATTTTGGCTTCATATACTTTCGGTTGTGTTGAAATGTCTGATTTTGTGCCAAATAATCGTGATTTGCGGGAAGACTTGATCTGTGAATATTCGGCGAAGCCGACGACGTAGAAACATGAACGGGCAGTCCCCATGACTTTCTTCTCTTTGGGTCGCTGTAATGAATCCATTTTTCATCATCCGTCACGATGAGATGAAAAAAACCCTTCCTTTATTTCACTGCAGCAGTTTTTCACAGGCGAAAAAACGACGCTCAAATGGCACAAATCATAAGGAACTCAAGTTCCTTGTTTTTTAATAATTCCCAATGCATGCAATCGCTTGGAAATAGCTTGGCGGGTAACTATTAATGCTGAAGCAACCTATTCTTGCGTTTGGTATGGATCGTCATTGAGTAATGCCTCCAATTCAGCGTCTTTGAAGATTTTTTGGCATTTCTTGACGCGGACGGTCGTCAACATTGAAATCATCGTCTTTGAAGTGACGGAATCAGTCACGGCACTTTGTTTCACTTAGAGCAGCATCTCCGCAAACTTATGGTTCTCTCGATCCACTTCAGCCGCCGTTTTCTTCGAATTAAACAAGAAAATCAACACTCCCCGCAAATAACGATTATTTGGCACAAAATCTCGTGTGTCAACACGGTTTTTTTATACCATATTGGTTTTACAATGTCTACTTTGGGCAGGTGCCCAACGTATGCTGCCGTTTGTCGCTCTATACAAACCCACTTTACATGTGCTGAGTGATGGCAATTACTGGTAAAAGTCAACACGTGGTCAATTTTCTCAAATTTAGTACGGTTAATACGAGTTCAAAAATTTGCTGGCGTATTTTTTGCCTATAGTGCCAGTTAAGAGTTAACCAGTGTATTTCAAATAAAATGTCTACCGCTACGGGATATCAAACTTATGTATATCTATCGCCTAACAGTTGGGAGTATTAGCCACTGCGCTAAACCGACAGGTTGAAACTCGATGAAAAAGCCATCCTCACAAGCTACATTTATTTAAATAAATTAAACTTTTTCGTCTGCGTAATATTTCGTTTTATCCCGTTGGTGACTACTTTACAACTTTTTACAATAACAGGAAATTTAAATTTTCGTGAACATTTAAAATTTTTAACGACGCAACTCGGAAATTTAATCGTGAACTTTGACAAATTTCTTAACAATACATTTTTTAAACTTTCATGTAAGGTTTGATTTTTAGGTATATACTATTTATAAAAATAGGTATACTATTTTAGAAGGTTTAAAATTAGCATAGATAGATAAAAGTTTTCCCGTGCTACTGCCCTTTTGTCCCCCCTTTAATGCAACAATATTTCCATGCTTATAGTATTATTTAAAAAAAAAGCAGTAACAAAAGTTGTTTTCGCGACAGTTGTGTTTAAAGTTTTTAGATATTTTAGAACGCATGAGCCATTTTTTCAACGTTTTTTTATATCAATTTTTAAGGGTATAAAATATTCACCCTTTGGACTTAAAAATTGTAATCGTTGATCCGTGAGGGTAACAGAGCTGGGCCAACTGTGGTAGTCCCTATGTAACGTCCATATTTTCACAGTTCAAATTTAAAAAAAGTGTCATCCAATTTTTGTCAGAAATTTATTGTTTATACGTCTGAACTCATAAAACCTTAAAATTTGTCGTGTCAAAGAAATATACACCCTTTGGACTAAACAATTTTAATCGTTGAACCGTGAAAGCATCCGAGCTGGGTCCCCTGCGTTAGCCCCAATTGGACATCCATATTGTCATAGTTTGAATTCCAAAAAAGTGTCATCCAATTTTTGTCAGAAATTCATTATTTATACGTCTGAACTCATGAAACCTTAAAATTTGTGGTTTTAAAGAAATATACACCATTTGTATTTAACAATTTTAATCGTTGATCCGTGAGCCCAACCAGCCTGAGTCCCCTGCGGTAGCCCCTATGGAACATCCATATTGTCAGAGTTCGAATTTAAAAAAAGTTTTATACAATTTTTGTCAGAAATGTATTCTAAGTGTGAAATTAAAAATAGGCATTTAAGATGTGGCCTATTAACAATAAGATATGGTACCTATAAATTACGTTGGCCCTAAAATATGAATTTTAGAATTTTTGACAAGCGCGTTCGCTAAATCTTTTTTTCTTGTAAACAAATACATGTGTTTTTATTTTGAAACAAAATGATTTTTAGTACTCTGTTTCGTATTTTGAAGTTTTTTCTTGAGGTATCAATTGAAAAAGAAAAGTCTCAATAGAGTTTGAAACTTTCCCTGAGGCTTAACCCAGATAACAGTTTTAGGGTTATTACTCTGCTATTCAACTCATTGACATTAGGTTTGCTCCTAGGGTTCGGGTATTGTTAAAAAATTGTTTGGCTCTCTAGAAAGTGTGAAAAAAATTGAAAATGTGCAGGGCTGCAGGTTTGAGCCTGTAGTAGGGAGCTTTATGGTCCAGCTTGCATCTGGAAGTGCTAAGCATCTAATAAGCCACTTTAGTTCAATAAAGCTGTCATGCATTTTGCATTTTATAATTAATGTTGCTGCTGGACTGATATTTTTAATTCTTATTAGCTTTTGTAATGCTTCAAAACTATAAATTAAAAAGATAATTACGTTTTTCTTCTACAACTGTCCTCAATAGCCTCAAAAATGCTACTTGAAAATTTGAAGTTAAACAATTATATCTAAGGCACTGTTACGAGTCTTCAAATACTTGAATTTTATGCAACTTTCGAGATGTCCCAAATTTTGTTATAACTTTGTTAATGTATAAAAATGTGACGAAATGCATCTTTACTGCAAAGGGAACAAAAAAGTATACATTTTACGTGTCAAATATACATTTTTAAAAGTAAATACATTCATGCTGATACTCATATAATTCTTTAACATAAGGAGTGAAGTGTTACGAATGTTTGATTTCGAGGGTAGGATTTGAAATGTTGTTTAAGTAACCAAGAAGGAGTTTTCTAAAGTGGTATTTTGAAAGTGTATTTCTAATTGTTTTATTCAGTTTGTTTCAAAGACGAGCACCGCGAATAATAAAGGACCTTTGCATTTTACACGTGCGGTGCTGGTGAATAAAAAATAGTGCGGAACCTTATTATTGAGTAGGCTATAAAGCAAGTTGTCCATAAAAAAAGTCTTCTTTTAGCGATCTTAAGAAGTCGTGCTCTGTCTCTATATTCGGTAATATGTTCACTTTTAGGGATGTTACATCTGAATCGGATGCAACAATTAAACGTACGCTCAAACTTGGGATTTCGCTCATCACTAATATCCTTATATACCACACAGCCGTAGTCAAAGAAAGGCAGAGTAAGGCTTTTGGAGTGGGAAGTAATTCTTTGTTTCCGTTTCGCTGTTTGAGCACTCTAAAGGGTTTCCTTGAAATATCAGTAGTAGATTATGGATAACTGTATCAAACGCTTTAGAAAAGTCAAAAAGGACAACAAACGTTATTTTCCTTCTATCAATTCCCACTTTTAAGTTAGAATTTACTTTAGGTGAAACTGTAAGTGTACTATGCTTGGTCCGAAACCAGGATTGCATTGAGTCCTATAAATTTTTAGTTTCAAGGTGTAGCGTAAGTTGCTGATGAAAAAAACGTTCTAAAGGTTTAGACAAGGCACAGAGGAGGGAGATAGGACGGAAGTCTTTAGGAGAGGTAGGGTTAGATATTCTAGGAACAGGACGAATTATCGCTTCTTTCTAGGTATCAGGAAATATTCCCACTTGTACAGATGCATTGTAGATGTCCAAGAAAATAGGGCTAGTGACTGGTAAAGCAAGACGAATTATTTTAATTAAAATACCATCAGAACATTGAGTGTGAGCTTTGTGGTAAAGGCTGTGAAAAGGTCTGCAGGGGAGAAATTGTTATCTCGTTCATCAAATCTTTGATATAAGAAGTGATCTAAGGAATTGACTTCTTTTTTGCTTAAAGGATATGTAGAGACGCAAATATATTAAAGCCTGAAGATACAAATGTGATTATAAAAATTATCTTCCTATTGATATGCTTTTTAGTAAAAAAGGTTTTCAGTCATTGGTAGAGAGGTGCTTAAGAAAGTCGGTTTTATTTACATTTGTAAGATTGCCTATGGGCATAGAAGCCATACTAGATAAAGGATGAAAGGCTAACTTGTGTTGGGTGTTGATAAAGTCGTGGCTTGAGTGGAATGAGATGGAGTGTTGAGTAGAAGAAATCACCTGGTTTAGATATTCAACAATCTTCAAGTCAATCTTGAAGTCATTGTATTGCGGCGAATAACACCACTGATTTTAAATAGTGAATTAAATTGTTTATAACATTTAGATTTGTATTTAGATTATTGTTAAAGTACAATGTTATTATTATTAGGTATAAAGTAAAAAATGTCAGTTTCAAGTTTTCTGCCGTAATTGGCATTAGGAGATTTTCAAATCTCACCCACCAACAGACTTGTTCCTAGTCAACGATATATTCGTAAACAGATACTCTGTAGTATGGAAATTGGCAAGGATACACCGCTTAATCTGTCACGAATATAGAGACATTGTATATAGACACATCTTAATTCATCTCTATCTACATAAAAGTGTTTAATGGTAAAGTGCTATAAGACTCGGGGGGATATTAGGCGTAATCAAGGTCTCAAACGCAGTTATGATGTGATAGAAACAGGGCATACTGTGATATTTAAACTCGTGGTAATAGGCAGGTAAAGACTAAGTGATAATGTGACAAATATTTAAGGTTTCGCTTTTTAGAGTCATAGGTAAAGTTTAAGTATAGTTAAATCTAGAAGTATATAAAATACGTTATTGAATAGAAGAAGCCTTCCCGCAAAGTTAAAGTAACAGACACTAAAGAACAACAAAATCCAGCTCACTTGGAAAAATTAGAAAAGCAATAAGCATTATAAAGCTTATCACGTATAAAAAATGCATGAGGAAGGTCAATTTGTAGAGACTGCAAGGATGAATTAGCGTAGTAAAAAATACAAAATGAAGTAGCAAGATTAATAGAGGTCAAGATAAATAGAAAGTAACGAGTAATAATGATATATTTAACAAAAAGAAATAGCATATCAGATAGCGTAGTGCTAAGTTTAAAAAATTATATGCATATTGGGCTTAGACGGTGTTAATGTTTCACGGAGATACATAAAACGTTTCATGTTGTCAGTCCATCGCATGTTAGAAGTATAAAGGCCTTTCTTAATCTTTCGTCTCTCAATAGGTTTATCCCGTAGAACGGGATAAACGAGTTAGCAACAACTACCTCAGAGGTGGCACCAGTGCAGCGTGTGAAAGGAATACCCCGCTGACTAATGTAAGAAGTAACCTTTAAGGAGGTTCGATAAAGCATTTCTATACTTTTTGACTGAATTAAAAATATTATATATTTCTATAGTCCTTTCATTACCCTGCAAACTTTCAGCTAGGTTTACCGTACTATTTTTCCAAGTATTTGTTTATAAAGTAGCTGGATTTTACAAGGCATCTTATGGCAACATGTAAGACTTATGGCACGTATTTAATCTTACTGGTTAAGATATATTATACAATTTTGCGAGAAAACATAGAATATAATATTTTTAATCTTTCTAAATACATACGTATAATAAAATGAATGTTTCACAGCAAAATTAACGTACTCATGCTTCCCACCTTTCTCTGTTTCGGTGGCTGAATAAATTACCAGCACAGAGGCTGTGAAGCAGTGCTGGACAACATAGAGCTGACCTGCTCGATGAGTGCAGTTGGATTCAGCATGTTTACGAATGTCGAGCTCTCGTTCTGGCTTTCCGCTGAACATTGAACTTTTAATAATATTTACTAACTTAAAAAAATGTTTAAAGAGGAATTGTGTGGTACGATATAACACATAATTCGTGGTAATATTTGTAATAACTTTTTACCATTTTTGCAATGAAACCATTTTTAGACACTGCAATGGCTAGAAATGCCGTCATGGTACCTCCTTAAGACGATTCGTTGCATTTGAAAACTGTGCAGATCTTCCCCCTGTACATTACATTCAGGTCATCGTTCGAGATGATTTATGTGACTGGCGGTTTGCAAGCTTGGGTTACTTATCAAGCAATGAGTTTACTTTAATTATCAGTATCAAAAATGGTTGTAAGTATACAAATTTCCGAACAGTTTTCAGTTTCGATGACTCCTCTTGTTATCTTGCAACGAGTGCACTGGTGACTTTTGCTGGGCCTACTGGTATTCTCACATCCACAGGCATAGTTAACAGGAGACATTCAGGATACAACGCGTTTGCGCGTTAAGTACGTCCCACATTCAGATGTACAACAAGATACCAGATGAACCAAAATATATCTGGCAGCTTACAGTAAGACTACGTTATTTGGAATATATGTGCAAACAAATAGTAGAGCCTATTAATCAAAATAATGGTTAAGCTGCATTTATTAAAAATCTTTTTTAACTGATTGTCGATGAGAGTACATCAGTACGCCAAATATCAGTCACCGGAGTATAATCTACAAGACAGCAAGAGGAGGTATCGAAACAGAAAATTCTTCAGAAATTTGTAATATTTACCATAATTTCTAGTATGATGATTACACTGAAATGATCAATTGGCAAAGCACGCAAGTCTTCGAAATGCCAATCACAAAAATCCTCAAATATCTTACTCAGGATATCATATTATGACCTGAGTGATATCCAAAAGGGAATCTTGAACCTATGCAGAAAATTAAACATTTTAGGCAAGATCCTTGTCACACTCAGGCATTGGACAGATGCGTAAAAGAAGTGAGTGAGGGATCGAAGCATGTCTTCGGTATGCAAGCGCGAAACAGGGTTTATTCAAGCTAGAATGTTGGAAAACTAACTCAATTTAGTTTGTGAAACTGAAATATGGAATCTTATTTCTATGAGAATTGTATGGACAAATTTCAAACTTTCTTACAAACAGGTCGAACTTTCTACGAATAGTTGCTGAAAAATTCAGACTTAAATATAAAAAGAAATTGTTGTGTGATTTAATTCATATTAACTTATAAATTCACAACATGGAGGATTCGAACCCTCGAAGACTACTAACTCACCAGTTTTTTAATATAAACCAAGATAGCGTAAATATACGCAGCCGTCGCGTCGAGGTTAAACTAGGTAAGTTTAATAAAACTTCTGTCCCAAATGATTTACGAAAGTACATAAATATCCGATCAAGTTTTTTGAATCCGAGACCTAGTTACTCGCTCGTGATTTTATTAATGAGAAATTTTTTCGTGCAGGGATGGTATTCTCGATGTATAGTGAGGTGAATGCTGGATATTATTAACATTTAAGTAAAATAGATATTAGCGACGAACTGAACCAAGTGTTGAAAAGCAACGAATTGTCTTGAGTGTTTTCCCTCAAATTATTCCTCTTGCCGCTTCCTTTCGAGGTATTCCTTTTACACGTTGCGATCTTGACAGCAAATATTTCACTTTGAAATTGATTTTGACGCCACTGCTACAACAGCTGATTTCTTACCTAATTTTTAATGAAAATTCAAATTCTAACACGCAACGCGCAGAATCCAGATGAAGTTGTAGAAAGGTCTATTAGGGTGATTTGGAGTTAAGAGGAATCTGCACAGCACACATATAGGGATCCCACTCCCTAGTTGGGAAAAGGCCAACTTCGCTCCAGCTTGACGTACGAGGGTAGTTCAATCAGTCCTTAGAATGAAGTATAAAAACAATTTTTTTTGGGTAATTTTTTTTTTATTTTTCAACATAATCTCCTTGGAGCTCTATACACTTGGTCAATCGCTTTT
>NC_046658.1:26926055-26939786 GCF_010883055.1 Belonocnema kinseyi
TCTAGTCGGGAGTGGTGCTGACTGAAAACAGATGATTTGGAGCGATTCGCGCGCCATCTGTTGGTCATTCTAAGGACTTATTGAACTACCCTCGTACATACCTTGCAAACATAATTCACTTGGCCTTTTTTCTGCTCTTTAAATGATTTTTTTAAGATTCCCAAATTAGCACAGGTTACGTGAAATAGATTGCCATACTTTACACAAGCGAAAAAATTCCGGCCCCTCTGGATATCACACTAAGGACACACGGCCATGCTTTTGTACAAAAGACGACCGTTACCGTTATGTATAAACGAAAGTGCATAAACGAGCAAAAATTGAATAAGTTGGAATAAAGTTACAATGCTGTATCAAACAAGCCATCGGCACTTTCACGATATGCACAATTTAATGTAATTAAAAGCATTACAACTCATGTAAACAAAGAAAATTGAGGAGGAGCGAATTTACACGACCGTATCCGATCGCTATTGCAGTTGAGCTTTCTACAAATAAAACAAAAAAACAAGCTTTCAACTGAATGCTTCTGCTAGCAGCGTCTATCTATATACTTGAACAACGATTTCGTTACAATTTTTTTACATTGATTTAATCTTATTCGATTTTCCTAGATATATTTTGAACTCTTAAATGGCTTACGGCACATATGAGGCTCAACTTGCTTAGTCCATACAGATAAAGTTTTAAAAATGTACAGTCAGGCATACCTTTCTAGTAATGAAGTAGGAAATTTTTAGCTTTTCCACGTGTCCCTCCTTACCGTTCTACTTATTGGAAATTTGACAAGACTGTCATATTCCACGGTCGTGAGAAATTTTTACAGCTGAACAGTAACCGTGATTTTTCCGAAAGCGGGTACAATTTTCAGGAATGGCAGCCGCTCCCAGTGAAATCCCGCGGTTGCTTGTGCCCTGGTGTTTACGTTTCGGTGCCTTTGAATTAAAGAAGATCAGAACCAAATCCGTGCAACCGTAAATTGAAATTAAATTTACGGTGGAACGGTTTTGATTCCAACTAGTCCGTTGTGTTGTTGCGCTTCATCGTTATGCTACTATATTCGCATGATGAGTAAGCACTGCACAGAGCCACCGGACACGTCTTCGGGTTGCGGATAGAGGGCCCTTGTCCCAAGGGCTTCTGCTAAATTACTCCTCATGCATCGGCGTATTAATCGTGCCAAAAGCTGAATGGCACCTGGGATAGGTGTATCAACTTGGGACCCTGAAATACTGAGCAACCAGTCAGAGTATACATCCTTATCTTTTGATGTGGGGCCCTGCAAGAATGGACGAACCTTTTTCCGTAGCTGCACGTGAGAAGAAAAATAAGTCCAAATATAGTGGTAGTAATAAATAATACTAAATAATAATAAATAATAATAATAATACTTTTAAGTGGACGGGTCGACTCAGGGACGACTTGCTGGAGTGCTATGATACCAGTATGGCCCCCAAATGAGAAGGTTACATGGCGCGACTGCATGCTCTGTATTGCGAAAAACATCCAGAGCTCTCGCAGTTTCCTTATCAACGTCTGCGAAACCGTGCCGAGGAACTATGGGCAAGAGTTTGTACCGCGTGTCTTAGACTCAAGTGCCCGGACTTATATAGCTGTATAAAAATTAAAAAAATAAATTGAAAATTCCTTTTCCAAAAATCAGTTGAAGTTTTAGTTATTAATTATAAAAGGCTTAAGCTGGACGAATCAGGAGCGCGTTATAAACAGTGTTGTGTGCGTGAGTGTAGTGACTGCTGTTCTACCGTCGCTAACCACATCTCAGCAATCTTTAATAACACAGCGTTGGACACCTACGCACGTAGGCATGTCTGTTTATACCACGCTCGGCAACGGTCTAGCCTAAATTTTTATAACTCAAAATCTAAAATTTAAACTAATTTTTGAAAAAGGAATTTTCGATTTTTTTTTTAAATTTTTATACAGCTATATAAGTCCGGGCACTTGAGCCTGGGACAGCCTGTATAAGCGGAGCGCCTACTCAACCGCAGCCAGAACAAGTTGGCAGCAGTGAAAGAGAGGCGATACTGAGACTAACCGCAGGCAGGCATCTAATAGAGGAAGAGCGATGCTTTCCGACGAGGAGTAATATAAATATCCAGGTTTCTTTCAAGCCGAAATATCTCGTTGAACTTGATGACGAGATTCTTGGAGATTTTTATGAAGAATCTGACCTCTGGACTATAAATTGTTTGGTGTATAATGCAGCAAGAACACTGGCGGATGCAAACCGTAAAACAAAAATCGACAGTTGATCATAAGAACAAAGGACGAATGCATCAACTCAGCACCAAGATAGAGTGGACAAGATAGTATGCGTCCCGCATTCATTGCTATTGACTACACAGCATCTGACATGAATTTCACTGCCAGTGTCGGACAGGTCGCAATTCCCACCGATCACTACGGACGAGATGACAAAAGTATTGACAGGCATGAAGAACTATTCCGCTCTGGAACCAGATGGTCTCAAGTTCTACTGGTGGAAAAAGTTTTCTTCAACCCACCAGAATCTGGCCCGTATTTTCACCTCATATATAAAGTCAGAAGAGCATCTTTTGCAGGGGTTGGTGGAAGGACGCACAGTGCTCGTTCCGAAGATGGGGAAGTTGTCTGACCCATAGAATTACAGGTCAATAACTTGTCTGAATACGCTGTATAAGATCTTTACAGCTATCTTATATGATAGGGTTGTTTAGACAATCGGAATTGTGTGACGAGAGATATATGAACAGTAAGGCTCAAAGAAAGGCGTAGCACTCTGTCGGGAGAAACTGCTCATCGATAAATCTGTCTGCAAAGCCGCAGCATTATACCAGCGCTACCTATCAATGGCCTAAATTGATTACCAGAAAACTTTCGATTTAACCTTCTATAGACTTATGATCTGCCTATTGGAAAGCTTAAAGGTTCATCCACACATTGTGAGGTGCGTAGACAAATGTATGCCTCTTTGAAAAACCAGATTTACTATCTCGTCTGAAAAACATCGTGTGACAAGTAGCAATGTTACCTTTCAGAGAGGTGTCTCGGGGCGACACCATGAGCCCACTCATCTTTTGCCTCACATTATTCTCACTATCGCTCGCACTTTGCCATTCCGAATGCTACTTTTGCGGGAAACATGAAAATCGAAAGCATAAGGCACTTACGTATTTTAAATGCATGATCTAAAGGTCTATGTTAAAAATAAAAAGTAAATACACCTAGCTCTAGGAATTGTCGAGGAATACTCTCAGGAGATTAGAATGGAATTTGGGTTAACAAACTGTACCACGGTTTATTTCGAAGCAAAAAAAACTTAATGGCATCCCCGAAAAAACCTGAGCCAGTCGACAGAAGCGCTATACGACACCTTAAAGCTGCAGAAACCTATACATACCTAGAAGTTCCTCAGAGCTCAGATCTCTTGATACCTCGACAAATGAGTGATAAGGAAGGGATAAGCGGTGATGATATTGAAATTTCAGAGCTGTTATTGACGTTCGGGAAAGCGCAACATTTATTGAAACCGGAACTTTTTGCTGAGTTTATGAATCGCGGTGTTAAGGGCAGTGACGCCGATAAGCGCGAAAACTTAAGAAGAAAACTCTTCGATTTACTGCGTAAAGAAATTGACAAAATAAAAGCCGTAAGATTAATTACTGAAAATCTGATAAAAAGTGATAAAGTTGATCTAGAAAATACTGGTGAAGTTAGTTCTGACAGTGAAGTCATTATTAACAAGTTATTATAAATCTGGCAGTGAAGTTAGTTTTAATGCAGCTCATAATTCAGGGAGTGGATCGAAAGGTAGGAAAGTCAAAAATCGAATTCATGTTAAATTCTAACGATTGAGGAGCATTCACGGAGAGACTCGAGTTACACCTAATGCTGAAGAAAATATAAGGTTAGCAGCTCCTTCGACATGTATTGGCGAAGAAGGTTACATGCTGTTTCCAATTTATTTACTGCAGCTAAACCTACAACAGTGAAATATGCAGATTTGATCAAATTGTTGTCGAATCTTATCAATCCGAAACCTTCTATTATAATGGAGCGATGAAAATTCAATAAAACGAAGCAAGGTGAAAACGGAATTAAAATGACGATCCGACAAAAGTCTTGTGCACCCTGAGGACATGGAACGAAGCAAGGACGATCGCCTACTGCATTTTTCCCGCAAGTGTTTTAGCATATTGTTGACACACAGGGATGCCGTTGACATTGAGGCTATTAAACTAAGAAGAGTGAAAAGAAAGAGAGGTTCATAACCTTATAATGCAGTTCCGATGGTTGTACCAGGAATTTTCTGTTACACTGATCGTCCTTATCACCGGCGCTCTTAGAGGTGCCAAGCTCTCATTGGTTAATAGCCTGAAAAAGCATCCCTGCGTGTCAACAATATGCTGAAACACTTGCGGGGAAAATGCAAAAGGCGTTCGTCCTTGGGTCGCTCCATGTCCTCAGGGTATACGAGACTTGCCGGATCATCACATTGATTCCGTCACAGACTGTAACAGCCTATTTCACGGTCATGAGACGTGGTTATCGCTAAAATTTCACTGCTATTACGCTGGGATCAGGTGCAGTTTTTCAGATTAGCACCCGCTCTCTGCGAAATCCCGCGGTTGTCATAATGACAAACTTTTAATTAATTAATTATGTTTTTTTTTCGGCGGCCGTATCGTGACAGTTTGTATCTCGAGATGAGATAATACATTCATAATTATTTCAGGTTTTTAAAACAAATTTTAGAGCTTGCGAGCATCAAATTTACGTAAAAATTAAGATTGTCGTAGTTTTCGAATTTTTAAAAATATACGTATTTGTTTTAGGAAAATATATTATGTATTAATGAAAATTCTAGCTGATAAAAAAGGAAAAACTTTCAATTCGTGTCTGCTTGAGAAAAAAAAATAACTGGGGCTGGTAAAAGGCATAAGATTTGTAATTACTTAGAAAGAGGTCAATATAAGGGCATAATTGTACCCCTAAACATGTTTTGTAAACGTTATTCAATTAAAGAGAAATTATGTTTGATAATTCTTTTATCTGTTTTCACATTTTAACTTTTGATTAATTTATTTATGCGAACTAACGACTTGTGTCGGTTTATTAATAGACGATGGTCACCTAATTGAAAGAAAGTATGTAAAAAAGTGAATCGCTGATTCAATTTAAGATACATCCAACATGAGATCCTCCGACGCACGGGCTATTCGAATCGAAAAACCGATTCGAAGGTATTCAATGTCGGTTTTCGACATTCGAGCGACGGGCCGATCGAATCGAAAAATTCGAATCGAGGACAGCCTTCACACCGCTCTTCTCCTCACTTGTTCTTTTCTTGCCTTCAGCCTCAACCTTGTTCGCTATTCTTATCATCTCTTTGATAGCATCTACTGTTTGACGGCCGTCTTTAAAGCCGTACTGGTACTCTGTAAGTCCTCCGATGCGATTTAATTCTTTTGTATTATTATATTGTACTATTAGACTCTAATATTTGTTCACATTCTTAAGTACACAATCACTACACTATTTATAATCGCACGCTATGACAAGTTTTATTTGCACGGGTTCGAACCCTGTAAGTTTCGCATTCCTAAAGCCTAAAGCCTCTCAGCTAATCTATCTTGAAATATGAACAAAAAATGAAATATAACCTACAGCTATGCAGGGCCATCTACAAATATTTGTGACCAATTCTATAAAAAATATTGATACGCTTATAATAATATATGAATTAAGATTTTGGATTTTAGAAATATTACAAATTATTATTAATTATTTTATGCGATTAAATAAGATTTAAACTAAATTCAAAAATATTTCTAGCTTTACCAATAAAAGAAAGGCATATTAGCTTTTACCAATAAAAGAAAGGCATATTAGCAGCATAATGCGGGCTAAACCATTTTTGAGGCCGGGTGAGTTTTTTTCCCCCTAAAAATGTAGTTTTTGAATTTTTTTCGTGAACTATGAAAAATATCGCAAAAGAACAAGAGACGTTTTTCATAGAACTTTTTCAGACGTGCAAACTTTTATCTTAACATTTTTTCGTATCCGTCATTGTTTCCAAGAAAAAGTAGAAAATTCGATTGTAACAAAAAAGAATTCTTGATTTTGAACCTTTTTAAAATTTTCCGGTAGATTTTGAAAAAAGGCGATGAAAGATATTAGAATCAAAGAGAAAATAATGAATATCTCAATTAGGCCACTTTTTAGGAAAAATTCTGTTCGAAAATTAGAAAAATACGTATCTCCGCATTTCCTCTAAAAAATAACACATATCGCTCTCGAGAGATTCTGCAATTTCAAGTCTGCTGGATTTGAAGTGAATTCGGTCCGCCAGAATACTTAGTACGCTTGAATATGTTTTATGAAGAAGCAGTCGTGAAGCTTTTTAACAACAAGTTTATGAATACAATCATTTTTCAGATACTTAATCGTACTCCTTCAATCCGATTCAATATTATCATAAAAATTCCTCACTAATAAACTTCGTACGTTTAAACCGTTGAACACTTAATAAATGCTTCGGCCGAGGGACGAAGGGAATTTCGCTACCTTCGGACAGTAGGGACTTGCAGCTACACAAACTCTCAATACCTCAAATTTGATTTCTACGAAAGTTTGCAACGTTTTTTCATGAATTTCTCCATATATCTTATTAACACTTTCAAATCGAAGTTCAATATGAATAAAATTTGTTCAAGGTTTGCTCTTATCCCTGACTATAAAAATAAGTCTGGAAAGATTAATGCACTTTTTTCTGAGTAGAAGACTTAAAGCGTACCAGTTCATGTAGTGGGAAGAGGTGTTTTAGTACCCCCTCTGTGACTTTCATGGGTAGCTGAGGTTTAACCCTCCGTCGTTCATGTGGATGCCTAAAATTCATTTTAGGCACTTTTTCAAAAAAAGAGTTATCATAAGAGCGAAAAAATCGATGATGAAACTCAGAAGCCAGAAGTAGTTGTTTTTTATAACAAAACTAAAGGCGGCAACGATACCTTCGACTGATGTGCAAACATTATTTAGTTTCTAGATATATTCAAAGGTCCAAGTAGTTCTTTTAAATGTTTTGAAGGCTTTAAAATGTCCTTTCTGAAATTGAAATATAAATACGATCATAAATTTAAAGCAGAGAGGCTGAAATTGAAATAAGAATTCGATCATAAATAACAAGCAGAGGGGCTAGATCAATAGAGTAGCCGACACTCAGAGGTCCTTTGTTAAGCTTTCGGATTAAAATTTAGAAGTAGATTTTTTTTTAATTTCGTAGTTAACAGCCTAAAGCATAATAATTCGGAATCTATGGATTTCGATTATTTCAGATATCTAACTTTTTCTTAAATGCTTAAAATTGGAATTAATACGTTTCTCATAAATGGAATGAGATACGAAAAAGACAACATTTTTTAATTCAACTAGAAAATGGTATATTAGCATATAAGTTATAATTATAAATAAGTATAATGAGAAAATTCATTAAATTAAAAAAAAAAGTGTTAATAATTTAAAGAGAAACTTAAAAAGGGAGAGACGGATTAGTGACGGCTAACTACTGTAAATAACTCTGCCCGCCCGGTACGTGACGAATACAAAAGGAACATTATATTACCGTCGCACCACTCGTAAAAGGAGATTTCTATCGGTAGGGTAGGCATCAATGCAGTCGTTTTTTATACTTAAAAAACAATGGTGAATCTCGGAGCCGTCGTAAATTTGTGAAAATGTGTTCTAATTTAATAAGGCCTTAGCTGCGAATTCGTTTGGGGAAGCCTAATTTATCATTATCGCATATGATGTGTGAAATTGTTTATTTTTAAAATAGAAACACACAGAGCAAAATCAGTATTATACTTTTTTCTTCGTGTAATATTCCTTTCTAAAAACACCAATTCCATGTGTCAAAATATGTTTTTGCAAGACCACACAGGTCACTTATTTTTTTTGTACAACAAAGCTTAGTCAGACAAATAAAACCCCGTTACCTTTTTTTCAATTAATTATTTTAAAATGTATATAATTTACTGAAATTGTCACCTTTTCCTTGTTTTTTTTTTTTTGACTATTTTAATTATTTAAAACAGGACATTTTCATTCGAATATTCAAGAATAACTGAACGATTAAATAGAGGATCTGAATAATAACTTAAAAATTTCAAACTATTTCTTTATCGCAAGCTGTATTGGCGGAACAGGCGTGGACACAGGTGGCCCACATGGACGGCTGAAGCCGTAAAAATAACATGGACGGCGGAGGGTTAAATGGATACCCCTTAAGTCTTTTTTCACTGCAGTAGACTCTACGACACTACTCGCTACGACACTTCTCGTTTCCCGATTTCTTCTTCGTCCGCTTGCCTTCACTCCTTGTCTCATCTCACGCACACACATACGTGGCAGGCTACGCCTACTGCGCAGTGATCCCAACTATTAACAAATATTGAAATTAAAATAGATAATGATTGTAAATTGTCCATTAATATCCGAAATAACGTAATTTGTGGTGTAAGGTAAGAAAAAAATACCAATGCGTATATTTGGTAAACAATAGCACATTTTGTTTCAATTCCAACATGAATTTGTATTTCATTGATAAAGTTTTTTGAAGAACGAACATGTTTATTTGAGGAGGTGAAATGCAAAAGCGCACAAGTCACATTATGGAGAATATTGAGTTAGGATTAGATTCTGGATGTTTCCCATCAATTATATCGCTTGGAATAGTCAAAATCGAGCTGAACATCACGTGAACATCACGTCCGTGATGTTTAGCTCGATTTTGACTATTCCAAGCGATATAATTGATGAGAAAGATCCAGAATCTCATCCTAACTCAATATTCTCCATAATGTTTTGCATTTCACCTCCTCATTGAACGAGCCATGTGTATAGATAAATATTGGTACAAATAGCCGCATTTTTAGTACCAATAGACACTGGCTGGATTTTCATTATCAGCAATGACGATTTTTGTACCTTTTTTCTCATTGTGAACGTCATTATTTGACTTCTCTGAATTGAATATAATTGTTCTGAGCTGAAAACGTTATTTTCAGGTATTTAACTAGTATTATTGTTTTTTGCAATGGCAATTTTTACATGAAATTATATGAATATTCATACATATTATATTTATCCTTAAAGTGCACTGTGTGTATCTGACACCCCAAGCAATTTTCAAACTCTTATAAACCATACTTAATTCGAAAAATTTAGTAAGTATCGCCATCTAGCTTTAGTTGGAGACATTAACTGTAAGTAAAGTCGTTAAACATACTGCGTCAAGCGTCAATCTACTACCAGCAGCTGCTGAAAGTGGAGATAAAAAAATCGTGGGGTCTCAAGCACCCAGTGTGCACGTAGTGAGTGAAAAAGTAATTTTTGAGCAAATTTTTGTTGTTGAAATTTTATTGATTTTTGTTTACTTTGTAACGTAAGTATATCATATGAAGTGAAATAATTTTTTTTTTATTATTTCATACTTTTTTTCTTTGTAGATTTCTTATAACTTATGGCAGCGCGTCATGTGAGAGCAGACTGTGGATGTGTTGAATAAAATATAATGGTTAAAATACAGTTATATACGGCTCTTTTTTTTATTTCTTGTATTGTTATAGTATTACACGTCAAAGTACTTTAATTTTTATAATAACAAATTGATTTAAAGCAAAAAATCTAATTCATCATTTATCATAAAAATGACTTTTCAACTATGCAAATAAATATCTTTTTTGAAAGAACCCATGTTGCATGTTTCAGTTCTTCTATTATAGTGAGATTTGTTTCTTATCGTGAAGGCAAAGTACTTATGATCACTTAGATACTTTTTTTGATACTTCCCAGTACGCTATCTTCCTCCCAATCCTTGCCGTCGCGAACTTTACATCAAGAATCGAGCAATAGTTTAACCTTTCGAATGTTGGTTCCTCTCAAACATTATTTATAGTGAAGTCTTGTTGAACTATTCATTCAGTCGCAATTTCTCCTCTTTTGTCTGTAAAGCTCATGCACCATTGTGCAGATTTGATATTGAAGTCACGCACCACTATTAACTCTCCTGATCTGCCTCTTATTTCATTTTTTATTCGATTTCAGTAATCCAATAGCTGGTCAATCTTCTTATTTGGTGAGGCGTAGCAGCTGTATAATGTAAAATATGGCATAGCAACCTAGCAGAAACTTTTTCCAAATCCCTGCGATATAATGGAAATATTGTTGTCCACTATCTTGATTTCTGTATATACTCCTTCATCGTAGATCCAATTCCTCCTACCTTCTATGGCTTTGATGTCTGATGATTGTCCCTGTTTTTTTGCATTTTAGGCAGAAATGATTGTTTTATATGTTTGCTACCCGATGTCCTTCCTTTCCGCGTTTCATACAGACTTTTCCTCTGTCCGGACCGCTGCACTGTACCTTTGCATGGCCCTGTCCCCAGCAGTTGGGACAGCAGGTACCCATAATCTTTCGTAAATTCTGCACAAAGCCCAACCGATTTTTATACTTCAGTTTCTTAGAATTCGGTCGGTATCGGATTCGCGCATCATTAACGTCACATTTTGTTGATACTTATAGGTTGGTCGGAGTGCTTTTATAATAATTGATTTTGACATAGCTTCTTGAATTTCCTCAGTGGTTGTCACATCGTCCATTCCTCTGACGTGGAGGGCCTTCTTTCTCCTCAGAAGCGATTAGGGTATATTAGTAACAGGTCTCCGTTTTTTGTTTTTCTTATGTGCCATCGACATTCACTCCGATATCCTTATGGTCGACAGTTTGCTTAACAGTTTTCAATATGTCGGTATAGTTCTTGCCCTTTATTTGTACTAGGAGAGCCTCTTGTTTTGGAATTTTTATTGGTGCACATTTGCCTGCCTTGGTCTCCTTTTCATTTTTATTTTTGGATTGGGTCTTACCTGGAAATACAGCTTATTATTGCTACGTTTCTCAGCCTCGCGGCTCGCTCCATTCAGAAAGCTCTTAAGGTTTTATTTTTGCTGTTGGAGGCGGATGCGGAACCACCTACTCCTGGCACTGAGCTGCCTTATGGCCCTCCAGACCATACCTGTGACGATTGTGCTTCTCTAGGACAGCCTTGAGAGCTTTCTCAATATCTACGACCTCAGTAGTCTCCAAGAGGTGATATATTACCAGTTTTCCTCTTAGACGAGGTTACGAACCGTCTGCCTGAAGGCCTTGACCGAAACGCCGTGGTTATCCGGCTTGACACTCGTGTGGATTTCCTGTAAGATATCCGCATATTTCTTCCCAGAAGCAGGCTTGATAGCAATAGCCTCTCTGGGAATTCTCCTCTTCCTTCGCCTCTCTGGACGACAAAGTTGTTTCTCTCGTTCTGAATCCTTTGTGGTCCTTTCCTCCTTATTCTCCCTACCAGCTTTAGATGGCTGCCTCTTCTTTTGTCCCTTACTTGAGACCTCAGTCCACTCACTCTCAACCTCGGTTTTGCACTTCTTGGCGGCCGGGTGCTTCCCAAATCCCCCTGCTAGACCAAGGAACTGGATCCATTCCCGCACTTTCATCGCATAGTGAAAGGGTCCTAAGCCTGAGTGGCTTCGTCCCAGAAGATTCCATTCCCGCTAAAACTTCCATCTACTCCACCGACAAAATGTGTGATTGTCCCCCCCCCCCCCCCCCCCCCCCCCCCCCCCCCCCCCCCCCCCCCCCCCCCCCCCCCCCCTCCCAATCCGCGTTGCCTGCGTCGACCACCGAGGCTTGCACTCGATTGGAATCGATGGTTTCATGTCCCTGATTTTTATCGTAAAGTGGAAAATGGTCTTTGATTTTACAATGAACAAGCCATGGATTCTGTCGATTCAAATTTTAAAACTACGTAGGCTAAATATAAAGTTGCGGGCACACACCCTTATTATCCAAATTACTAACTAAAAGTTGTACAAAAATACAATTCCCGATATGTGTAAAAATAAATTATTTTTTGTTTTAGTATTAATATGGAGTTAATTATATATTATATTTATTTCCCATATTTCGTTCAATGAAGTGAAAAAAATGAAAATGCATTACATTTTTTGGAAATTTTTAATTTTAACATATAAAAACACTGTTCTCAAAAACGGCTAGGAGGATTTGGTTAAAAGTTTGTTTGCACACTATTTTTGAGCCCTTAAATCGAATAAAAAAATTTAATGAAAAGGTATATTAACAAAAATAAAATCGGATTTGTTATAATTGAATTTCTATTGAAATTACCATTTTAAAGTTTGATTATTTTTATATTTTATGTTTAAAAGAAGTCTCACTTTTACAGGAGCATGCCATAAAGCAATTTTTATGTCTTATATATGTGTAAAATATGGATTCGATTTTGCTTTATAAATTTTCAACTATTGCTCTGGAAGTTGTCGTATCTGTTAGGTTCTTTAAACTAAAATTATGAATTTTAAATTTTCCTAGGCGCAAAAAAAAGTATATTTTATTCTTCTTATAAAGATGTGAAAATTTGTTTACACGCAAAGTGTCTTTATTTGACCAGAATAAACATTTTAGAAACCAGAAAAAGATGGTACAACAATTCCGTGTCATCGGGTAACACAAGCTTCTTAATTTAAGAAATATTATTAAAAATAAATTTCTTAATAATAAAAAAATGTGAATAAACTTGTTATGCGATAACACAACATTTGTCTTCATTGAATAAAGTTAATTGTTAGAGGGAAAATAGTCAAGCTTCCCTTTATTTGTCAATTAAAAAATTATTTTAAATGATCCTAAAATTACTTGTTTTATGAATTATATATAGAAAAAACGAAAATAAATCTCAATTTACCTATATGTGACCATCTGCGAAGAAATGGGACCTAATGCGTCAAAGGTGGATTTTACAGGACGGGTGATTGTAGCAGAGTCCAAAGTCAGCATTTAAGAAGTGGGGATGCGTCTACGAAAAGTACCCCCTCGCTTCGGCCCACTTCGGCTATACTGGCTTTGGCTGTAGTGGTGAGTGGTGGGGCTGGTTTTCGCAGGCCTCTCGTTTCGATTTTTCCTGCATTAGGTCCCTTTCTTCGCGGACGGTCACATAAGAAAGGCTTTAAAAGTAGATCTGTTTATTATTCGGATATCAAAAATTATTCCAATTTGTTTCAGTGAAAAATTTGGTTTCACGTTGTTCTGAAATACTTTGTTTTACAGACTTTCGACTACTCATAGATAATTGTATCATATTTCACAAAATAATAGCTTCTTTTGAATTCTGATCAATATGAAAATATTAATAGTGTATTAAATCACAAGTAATGTTAGAGACGTTATTACAGCGAGGAGGTCAATTTTGCGAGAATGTCCTATGACGTGAATGTTTTTTGATAATTATGAACATTGAACGAACATTCTTCTGTTTTCTTTTCTCTATCTGTCAAATTCCTGGAAGGCCAGCTCATAATTAACTTTAGATTTTTGTTGCACTAAATCTTGCTTTGATTCTTTCGCTTCTTCATTCATGTTGACGGATGAGATTTTTGTTGTTTTTTTTCTTCATGACTTTGAGTGTACGAAGATTTACAATTATAACACTTAAAGACGTAATTGCTGATAATTGAAGGTTTCACGGATTCTATTATTGTTTATACGGCTGTAGAAGAAAATATGTAAATGATGTGGGTCCCATGTTTCAGCTGTGATTGGTAATTTCGTATGGCGCGAGATATGAAAGTAGTTCGTTCCGATGTAAAGTATGATATATAT
>NC_046658.1:26939886-26960408 GCF_010883055.1 Belonocnema kinseyi
GGGAAAATTTATTATTCATAATTTTAGTTCAGGGAACCTAATAAATACGAAAAATTTCTGAGCAATAGTTGAAAATTTAAAAACTAAATCGAATCGATTACGTTTTGGAAACACAGCTGCAAGGTGTCCACTGAGTATGCGTGATAAAATTCCCGTACATATATCAGACTTAAGAATTGCTTCATGTTATGCTCCATTATTGTTTTAGTTTAGCAATAATTATGTAGTTAAACTAGTAATTTCTTTTAACCGATATGTCTGTGTTTATCTAACAGAGCATCAAATCCTTTTCTCTAAAATTTTAGAATAACGTTTCAACGTTTTTTGCAACTGCGCACCATGAGTATTTTCAGTAGAAATTAAAATATATCAAATCCGAATTCACTTTTTTAAATAGACCTTTTCATTTAATTTTTAATTTTTTTAAATTTGATTTAGGGGCTCAAAAATAGTTCGCTAACGAATTTTGAGCCAATTTTTGAGCTCAGTTTTCTTTGGGCGTAATAGGCTCACAACATGGTGGTTCCGAATACATTTATTTACTTTTCCAAAAACATTGAAATAGGGTTACATTCTTATATTTGATTTTAAATAACAATTAATGCAATGTTTATTCAATTATCTTACTACAACAAACTCTCACTTTCAGTCCCCTGTAGGGGGTTGCCTTCAAATAGCCTTGTATTTAATTCTGTGGGATTGAAACGTAAACAGCTAGGACCGCCTGAACCATTTCTAATTATAATGCATGCTGTTGCGCTAGCGCTCTGAGGCCCGTGCAAGATGACTGTCGCAAACGTTCTTGCCCTTCTCCCTTGAGAAACTGCGGGCGCCAGCAGTTTTAGTATAGCCGAAAATGGAGGGGTGGGACTGAAAGTGAGATTTTCGTGTATTTGAATAAAAAATATGGAAAATTTTATATCAGACTAATTTCCAACAGATTTAAATATATTTTTCTCTACTTTTCTTTATATTTTAAAAAGCTGTTTGAAATTTTATTGAGCAGGCCAAAATTCTTAACATTTTGTTAATGGCCCTGAGGTGGAAGACTAATAGATTCTAACATTTTCCACTAGAGTTGGATTTATTAAAGAAATCTCAGACTTAAGATGGTTACAGGCCAATATTTCAAAGGCCTTTTTGTTCTTGAGTTACATATGGGGTAATCCTGATTTTCTTTAGTACTCCGCCATCCATAGACTCGTCTGCAGCCTGGAGCATGATGGGGGGATCAGCTGCATAGGAAAGATTAGTGAAAAATTAATTTGATTATTATTTTTCGCAATGGAATTCGGTTATATGTATGACAAATGAAAGTTTACATTTTTTAAATTTGTATTACTTTTTAAAAGCTTTAAATAACATTAAAAAATAGGCGAAATGCGGTGTATCAACTCTGGATGTAAATATCAGATTATGACAGCTGCTCCAAAAAACTTAATTTCTTTTATGTGCCAGCAGATGAAGAAAATATATAAGCCTGGCAAAAAGCCATCCCAAGAAAAAACTTTGTCGTAAAAACCAAACACAGCATGCGCGAGAGACGTTTTTTTTTATACAAGATATTTTTTGAGAGCGAACAAAGTTTTCAGAGGATGGAGTCACTGTTCTGGAAGTGATAATATGTATAAATAGAATATATTTATATTTACAATAATTAATTTCTGTTTCATTCTATCATAATAATATTATTATTGTTTATATAAAAATTGATAATTGATGTTTCTATATTTTTGTTTAAACTGTTTGAGATATAAAATAGTATATGTGGTACCGCGCGGGGGGATCGACACGTAAACCGCGAGGGCTGCCCTAACTCAATTTGGAAAGATTTTAAACGATTTTAAAGAAGTTCAAGGGAGTTAAAAAAAAATTGGAGGAGTTCAACACGAGCACTATCGGACGGTGTGATGGCCATCGCTTCGTCCAGCGCTTCGGTGGGGGAACTGCTTGGTTGCGACGGCGTGCACACGCCAGACATGCTCACACGTACAGCTTGTGCCCTCTGTTGCGTCCAGAATAAACATCGGACCTAAAAAATGTTTGGGACTTTTTTTGATTATTTTCTTGTGTGCACCCCTCCCCCACTAAATTAACTACAGTTCTCTTAAGACATCCTCTGTGTGTGTGTGTGTGTGTGTTGGCCTGTGTTTGTGTGCTTATCCCAAGGGGGTATTCTGATTGGAAACGCGTAAAAATAAGTACATTTTCAACAATTTTTGTGTTGAAAACTATTGCATATATTGGGGAAAACTTTTTCTCCTCGAAAGGTATGACTTTGGACTCTAGAAAAGAATTGTTTGCCATTGAAAAGTATGATATTATTTATAAATGTGCTTTTACACCGACCAAACCAATTTTGAAACGGCTGGCGCAGGCTTTTCCGGCCCTACTGGACATCAGAAATAGAAAATCGAAAAAGATTCATAATCTGTAATCTCCTCGTTATGTGCTGATCCACAATTTTTATATTTTAATGTAAATTAACAAAATAGCAGCGTTTTTTACAGCAGTGAATAAAAAAGATATGTTCATAAGATACGCCATAAATGTGCTGGGTGTTTTGGTAAAATTTCAAGCCAAGCGGTTTAGCCGTTTTTGAAAAAGCATCTCCAAAACCGGACTTAAATTGGAAAAGCAGTGTACTTGTAAATATAGACGAAGGTATAAATACCAAAAGTTGTTCCAGATGTTTGTCCCGACTCCTGATACCTGCTTTGAAACTCGAGCTCGCCCCATTTCGTCCTCTAGTATGAAGCTTTATTACTAGTCAAAAAGGAACGTATCGGCTAAACCAACTAGGGAATAATAATTCTATGACCACAAACTCGAAAAAGCAACAACAAAAAATTCGATTTTTTTACCCTTCACATCAGAATACTCCTTGAACTCTAAATATACCCTTGCTTTAAAAAATTCTTTCGAGTAAATATGAAAAAACATCATATCATGTGCGTCCTAAACTACGAGCCTAAACAGATATATGAGTAAATATCTTCATTCAACGTTAATAACGTCCAATTTTCCATACTCATATCAATATGTAGAAGAAATAATAAGTGGAAAAATACTATACGAAGCCGAAAGAATTCGGTGTTTCAGAACCTTGCATCTTCCAACTTTTCGGTGTCAGAACATTATATTACACTTTTGAGCCATGATTTCACTCGACTCAGGCGCGACTCTATACTATATGGAACATGTTATCTTAAATTGAAGCGATATCTTTGTTTTTTACATTCTTTCGTAAAAATATAAATAAAAACTATACTTTCTTAATTTATTTAAACCTTCGTTTAAAGAATTCTTTTTCCCACCTTCCGTTTACACACAGGGTCTTCTAAGTCCTATTCAGTTTTTGAACTATTTTTAGCATTCGAAAAATTTAGTAAAATTCAGGGTTATTCTTTAAGCATCTGCTATGCGCTCCAATTGTTGTTGTTATCACACGTTAAAAACTTTAAAAAATAAACATTGAAGTTTGGGGTTAAATAGAAAAAATTCTATGCTTGTTGAAAAATTCATAATTTTGCAACAAATAAATTTAAAAAAAAAATCGTTGCTGGGTTTGAAAGCTTAGAATATGAGCTTCGAAAAAATATAGGTCCTTTGGCGGCTGCTTCAAAAAGCTGTAAAAAAAACTGTAAAATACTTTCGGTTTCTAGGCCTTCAAATAATTCAACTTCTTGAAGCAGCCGCCAAAGGACCTATATTTTTTTCGAAGCTCATAGTCTAAGCTTTCAAACCCAGCACAGGACCCTATTACTACCTATATGTTTTAGAGCGGGGAACCGAACTTCCATGTTTTCCTAAAGGCGATACATTTCAGTTTAAAAATTTGCTTGTGCCTTAAAATCTCCTGCCTGAAACGGAGGGTTAAATTTAACTATTTATTAAAATTAATTAGTTCTTCAATTATTTAAGGGTACCACCCTCATTCTCGGGGTCAAAAAATCGATTTTTTTATCATCTTATTCGAACGGATAACTCTTTAAGGATATTCCGTGAAAATTTCAAGTAAAAATTCGAAATACTCTTGGGAGTTCTAGCCGATGCACGGTAGACGCGCTGCATGGGATGGACGCCCAGGTAAACGGTTTTTTTGTCGGCTATTCATAATACCCTCGCCATAATTCGGCCCCCCCTCGGCTTACTATGTGACTACCTGCTTAAAGAGTTAGAAGAGAGTTTTTATCAACCTGGCATAGCTGATTGAAGGTGACTAGGTGTAATACACGAAAAATTGCTTCACAAAACTTAAACGCATTTTCCTCAAAACCGTGTTTTTACGATTGGCGGGCATTGTAACTCAAAAACTGTTCAACCGATCAATCAGACGTTCCAGTCACTTGCAATCACGCCCGCAACAAAAAAGAGGACTTTTCATTGACCGCAAGAAACAGCTATAAAATGTTGATAAAAAAATTATGTAAAAATTTTGTCTTGTTTTTTAAGTTTTAAATTATATGTATGAAAATATCCAAACCCATAAAGTCGATTATTGTTTATTTACCAGCCCATTAAAAATCGCAAAAATTAGAAATCGATAAAAGGGGAGGGGGGTACCCTTCATTAATTCGTTTATTCCAATTCATAATTTGTTATTTATTAGGCTTACTGTTACTAAATTACGTATTTATACCAAAATCTGACATTGTTCATATTTTAATTTCCTTTCATATTAAATTAATTCTTTACCTCAATATCAAATCAGAATTTCTGTTATTTAATTTTAGTTTCTAATTAAATTTCATTTTACATGACAGAATGTCGTTGAAACAAAGCATGGAGAAACCATATATATTTTTTTATTACATATAGTTACTACACAAAAATAGTGCAAAAATAATTACATATTTTTGTGTAGTAACTATATGTAATAAAAAGATATATATGGTTTCTCAATGCCTTTTTTTTTAACTTATTTTTGGCAAACATACCTTATATGGGTTATTCTCAAAAAGTTGGCCATTTTGTGCCCAAGCTCTACAATCAATAATAATAAAGAGATAGGCGATGCAAAAAATTCTCGTCATAGAAGCTCAACATAAAGAAAAACCTCATTCTGATGAATCTGAATTATTTCTAATTGTAGCTAGAAATAAAAAACTATTAAAAATGTCCCGTCGTTCCCGTGTCACCAGTACTAGCTTTCTCGGATTTTAGCAACATTAAACTACTATTACCGTAATTTATCTATCTACAACCTAAATTATATCATTAGTATGAATAATAATATAAAAAATACATTTTGTAACTTCGATCATAGTTTTGTCGATTATTACAAAAAATTTCTAAGTTGCCCTTCGTTTACATGTCATGTCGGTCCCACGCATATTTAATTGGTTTATATATATAAAAAAAATTAAAATCAATGTAAATTTGGGTGAGATTCGTTACTCGGATAGTTCTTCAATCAATTTCACCCGTAGAGAATTAAATAGTCAATTTCGCTTTTCAAAAAATTAATTAAACTGTGCTTTTAGACACGCGTACCTTAATTATATATTCTATTGTTCCTGCCTAAATCTCCTCAATTACTTGAGAAATATCAAAATATAAGGTCAGATTTGGATTCAGCAAGTGAAAATGTACAGGTATTTATTTTTAATACATTTATAAGGTTATTTTTTACACGCACAAACATGAAATATTATTAAATTTGTCATGCGTGAGATGTCCTGTCCGTCCCAGTTGCGAGTTTCGAGGTTAGTCGTACTGTCAGTGGCGGAACGTGGAGCGCTAGCATTCCTCGGGCTTAAAATACACGACGGTGCAGTGGACAAGTAATTGTGATTGAAAAATAATCGTTCTGACGCGAGCGTGTAGCAAAAGGGCTGACGGGATTAAAAAAGTTATTTTGACTCGCCCAACAACGGAAGGTAAAGGTTGTTATTAAGATCAGTTGATGTTTATTTGAATAAATCATGGTACACTCTATTTCTTTTTCTTAATAATTTCCAGAAAAGCAACAGAAAGTGAATGAGAACGTGGTACACCATTGTATTTTATTAAATTTCGAATGAATTTTATGTGAATTGACTGAAAACTAATTAGTTTGCACGATTTAACTACGTTCATAATATGTGAGCCATAACCAACATTGTTATAATTTTTTAATATTAATTTATGAATTGTTTTCGCGGCCACGCTTACTTTCCGTTACCTGATAGTTAGAACTATAAGATAAAAAAATTTCAGTCATTTCTAACAACTTTTTTCTCAAAAACTAAATTCCCCAAAGTGGACAACTTTTTGAGAAACGCCAATATAATGGCTCCAAAACGTAAACGCAAGAAAAGTTTTTCTCAGAGCGTTCACTGATCTAATCAATATTTTTAAAGTGTTCAGTGCTGATATTATTTTTAACCTCCTTCTTAGGAATTTATAAGAAATAAATCACTGAAGAGGGCTCGTGAGCGAGGTTGAAACTTGTGATCTATTGACAATTTCATAAAAAGATATGAAACTTTAATTATGATATACATAAAAACGATTTTAATTACGAATAATATCAATTAAATTTATTTCTAACTAATTTTTCCTATGCTTTCCATGTAAAACCCGGCTGGAAAGACTCCTAGCGCTATCTGCGCGCCACTTGTTCGTACTAGTGAAGTAATGCTGACGTACAGTTGCTGGGATCGGAACCACAAGCTCTTCAGTTAAAAAAAGATCTCAGGCTTAAGATGGTTAAGGCCCAATATTTTTTTATTATATATTTTGTAACTTGTTCTTGGGTAAACCCGGTTTTTCATCGTAGCCACGGACTAAGTCAAGTGACTGATGAGAGGAGGATGTCATAAGTTAATTTATTACGATGTGTGGAATCTTTTGCGGTGATGTTGTGAGTACAAAATTAGGAGCATGGTTTTGTTTGTAGTCCGCCTTCTAAAGCTGATGTCCTTACACCGAGGTCGCGAGCGTTTGAGGTGCCAACATTTTCCTGTGTATGCCTTCTTAGAGCTACTATCTGTCACTCCATAGGTTCTCAGTCGCTTGCTTCTTGATGGGCTAGAAAGTTTCTTACAATGCTACAGTTGTTTAATAGAACCACCTTCTAAATTTCTGCCAGTACCCTACTGACTTCTAAATGTTGAATATGTTCAGTGTATCTGGCGTGCCCATTACTTGCAGCCAAAATCACAATAGAATGAATAGATGTATGTTTAGCATTTCTCCATATTGTCTTCACTTCATGGCTTAGTTCGCTATACTTATGGATCTTTGCTATATAGTTTGCCTGAAAACATTTTTTTTAGGCATCACGATTTCGCTCAATTGACTTTGACATAATAATCAGTTTGAATAGTAAAATTCCATTATAAGATGCAATCTTCGTTTTCCAAAACAAGCATTGAAATGTATCAATAGAAATGCTACAGAAAGGATTAGTTGTTTCTCCACATAGTCAGTACTGGTCAACCACATTTTGTTCTAACTTGTGCTCGTGATAATTTCTGGTGCTGATAATCTTGTCCTAAATCGCAATGCCGAATCCTTCCGTTTCTGGAAACAGGACGCCCTTTGGCTTCCTAATATAAGAATGTTGAAACTTATTTTTCTCTCAGGCTTAAGAAAGGTTGCAGTACATATCATCAGTCACGGACACATTTTTAAAGCGCAATCGAGTGATCTGATAAGATTAGTATGCTTAACTTACCATATTGGACAAACCCTGGTTTTTACCCGACCATCGATGAACTGGGTTGCAGCCAAGTGAATCATGGGGGAACTACAGCTTAAGGTGGGTTCCTAACTACCAGAACCCCGATGAAAGTCGATAGACCTTTAACGTGAAGTCCGACCACCTAACTACCTAAGCCACCGAGGCTATATGTTATTCAAAAAAAAAGTTTAAACAACCACTGCAGGGTCCCACTGGGAGAAACTGACATCTATGGAAATTACCCCCGCTCCCAGTAGAACCGCGGTAAATCAGAACTGTAGCCATGCCTCACGACAGTGATGCGGTTGGCCACGGGGTGTGTGTGTGTTATAAAGCAGCTATGTTATAATGTTATACATAATATGTTAAAAGGCACCTCATTTTTCTCTCAGACTTCAGGTACTTGAGGCCCCAAAAAAAAGGTCAAGAATTATTTCAAAGACCAATGTATTCCTATGTATTAACTCATATGTATTTACCTCATCCGGTAAATTTGAGACATAACCTCAAAGAACGCTATTTTCGACTTGATGGCGAATGGATTTTGAGTCGTCGAAGTCAGTTTTCAAGTCAGATCACTATAAAAACTAAAAAATCTCAGACGTTAACTTTAAAAACATACCCCATTACCACTGTCTTTTCTTTGGAGAAAAAAAAGCAATTATTATTTCCAGGTGACTTCTGATGGAAAGCCAAAGATTATCGAAAGATTTGACTGCAGTGGAGCCGGAGACGTGGACACCAGCATAGTTGTACAAGCCACAGAGGGATGCATTACAGGTCTAACTGGCAGAAAGTTAAAAGTAAGTTTTCTGACCGACGTTTTTAAAGTGACTATTTAGATTATTTAAAAAAGCACATGTTTTAACTTCCCTTTTTTAAATGATATAGGGGAGTTCACAAAAAACTTGTTTTTATTTTTCGGTGGTCTTATTGCGGCAGTTTGCTTCTCTTGGTGAGAAAGTACTCTCCTCATTTTTTTGTGATTTTTTAAAAATTGTTTAGCGGTGGCGAGCATGAAATATACATAATAAGTGAGATTTATGTATTTTTTTGTAGCTTTTTTTTTTTAATTATCATATTGTTTATAGTGCATAGGTCACCAGAATGCAGCTATTGGCCGCCTTAGCTGTCAGTGGCAGTCAAAAGAATAGGTCAAACAGGCCCCAATACATTTTCGTCGAACTTGTCCTTCGAGTGATCCCTAGTTCTTCGCGGTAAATTAAAATTTGAAATGAAATGTCAGTGTTTGATATTAAGGCTTCTAATATTGTATAATATGCATAATTATTAAAGCTGAAAGTTATAAAACAGCAAAAATTATGATTAATTTGCCGAATATATGTAAGAATAGAGAGGAAAAACTTATTTCATTTTAATTGCAGGATTATTGCCCAACCATTAGTAAATAACGCTTTTCTCATCCCCGTGCCGCTTAAAGATAAAAGTGGAATGACTCTTGACCGGCGAAAATTAGTAATTATATGGGCGCCCGCGGCGCTGTTTACCTATAGGGCCGACGTGCTACAAAATACATGGTGAAAATGAAAAAAGTGATATTTTTTAACTGTTTTACGGTGCATTTCTTCGTTTTTTCATGAAAGAATGAATTCAAATATTTTAAGTATTTAATTAAGAAAAATAAATAATAAAATAGTATGAATATGTACAAATAAATGCGATTGAAGAAATTGAAAAGAGCGGGAAATAAAAAAACTTATCAAAATAATTTATAAAAATGTAAATATTGTTAATTTTATTCATTCCGATATAAAATTTGAACGTTACTCTTTGTTTGTAACCAAAACCTTACAGAATTTGCTAAAAATAATTAATAATATTGCTTTTAGTAGCACAATAATTAATAATAACAATATTTAGATTTATTTATCTGATTCGATACTAAAATTATTTTACTTTACTCTTCCGGCACAGAAACGAAAAAAATAATAATAAATCTATTGGAAAATATTACTTTTATGACTTTCACCCTAGTCGGCCCTATAGGTAAACACTGCCGTCACTTCGCCTAGTGACTTTCATCCTACTTTTTCATTACAAGCTTCTCATTAAGGGGCACCGGGCTGGTTTTTCCTAATAAGAAATGTGTTAAATGGTCAACTGTAGTTTTCTTCTAATTATAATAAAATATAAAAAATTATTTTACATAATATAGTTATTCTTCCTCGTGTTTATGGATATTACTATTTTGTCAAATTTTAGTTATGAAAAGCCATAGAAAGTCTTCTTGAACGGAAATTTTGTTTTTAAATATTTATTTCTGGTGACCAGCTAAAAAATTTTTCCTCTCATCTCTATTGTTAATTTTTCCTATTGTATGGGGAAGGTCCCATCATTTTGGCAATCCTTACAAAAAATGTTCAGGGGTACAATTATGCTCTTATATTTGTCTGTTCTTAAAAATCATACTTCTTATGACTTTTACCAGTGCCAATTTTTTTTGTAGAATTATTTTCTCATCCTAGAAACAAACTGTCGCGATACGGCTGCTGAAAAATAAAAAGAAGTTTTTTGTGAACCACCCATTAAATAGCTGTCTCTTTCAATCTCGTCAATACTTGAATTTTCAATTGAATTATTTTAAAGTTAACCAATTTTGTTTCAAAATAATACAGAATCATTTTTAATTGTTTCAGATTCCTACCACCTGGAATAATCCATCTGGAGATTATCATATAGGAATAAAAAATGCGTATTCACTCTATCCTAGTAAATTGCGAGAAAGAGTGGAAGCGAGTCGGAAGAGACGCTTGTGGGATGATGGGCACAGAACAGCTTTGGCCGAAGCAACGAGGCAGCTACAGGTAAGTGTTCCAGATTGATAAAAGATATAAAAAAAATTGAGTATTCTTGGTGTTTTGAGTAACTGTGATAGGTACTCATTAAAATGTGGTTTATCAACAATGATTTCAGAGAGTTAAAAGATATTTTCGCGGAGGATACTTATTAGAGACTATTATTATTATCACATTGTGCTAAGAAAATTAAATCTTACACGCATAGATTATATAGAAAAGTAATAAGTAGCCGAATGATTGTTGTATTGTTAATAACAGCGGTCGTTAGAACGTTTATTGGGGCCCTAGTCCCTAGTGTATTTCATGCGTAACTGTGAGGTTGGTTAGAATGATTGAACACAGATTTGAAACAATAAAGCTGATATTTAACATTTGATTTAATGGTTAAAAATGTTTTAAAACAAAAACTCCAGTGAATCAGTTTGTTTGCCCATGTGTCTTAATAGATTACAGAATTGTTTAAAACTTGTTGATGAGCTGTTCATAAATTTTTAATTTATGCCCATTTTTTACTAAATACTATGCTAATAATAAATCAGAACGATTTTCGTGAAAAATCATTTTGGTCTACAGAAAACTCATAGACATGAGTATTTGCTTCAATAAATTGTTTATAGAAATTTCAAACATAATTTTTATGCTCTTGAAATATATCTTCATTAATGGATCAGCAGCGAGTTCGTATAAATAATTGATTCAGAGATAAAAAAGTATCCTTAAAATGGCCAATAGTGTTCAACCATGCGCGACGAACTTACGAAATTTACTCAAATTCTCGAAGTTAAAAAAAATCAAAAATCCGTAGGAAACACGCATCTTGAAGGTTGAGAATTCGAAAAGCGGTTCTCCGCAAAAACAACTTAAATGGCTCAAGTTGTTCTTAAATATAACTTCTTAATTTTAATTTTAGACCATGTGGTCCAAAGATAGTTGTAGTGTGACTTGAGAGTACTTATATAAAATAAATTGGGACGGCCATTTCACAATAGTCACAGCTAGCTGTAACTAATTCTATCTTTGTAGTTGGCAGTTTGATTTGGCGAAGACATTGACTCTATTATGTAAAGTGCTAATGAGAACTTTTTTTCAATACAGGCACACGCACACGCAAAACTTGTGCTAAAAGCACCATGTGGTCTGCACACGTTTATAGATGCATTTTTCGGTAAAGTTTCTAATGCAATTCTCGAAACCATGTTCTATTTGCCTCACAAAATCTCAGAAAAGGAGGAAGTACATTTTTTAACTTGAGTTAATTATTTCGGTTTTATCATTTTTGTCATTTTTCTCTACAGTCGTAAAATATATAAATTATCCAGTTTCATAGGGATTTTTGAAAAAATGGAAAATTCTATAATAGAAACCTACGTAAAGAACAGGATGACACTGAAATACAGCATATTAAAATAATAATTAAGGTTATTTTAGATTCGATAGACACTTTCAACGTAACGTTGAAAGGTTAGCATTCAATTTTATTAATTCGAGTTATGAATTGAGTAAGGCAGTCCTATTTTTTTAATATAAAGATTTCAATTACATACTATTAAAAATTTTAAATTAAATGTTAAAATGTTAGAAAGTTTTTGATAAAAAAATAAGTCTAAAGTTCATGAGGCGAATTTGATCTTTACAAAATAAATGCCTATTAATGATCATATATTCCCAAACGATCTTTTCTAGTAAGTGGTTTCTGTATCAAATTGATATTTTTGTCTCTTATTTTTCAATATGAATATTATAAAATATCAATAAAAAAAAAAAGAATGTACAATTATAGTTTAAAAAGTTGTTAATTTATAATTTTAAACTAAAATTTTTTAAAGATATATTATGGGCACGAAAAAGTGGGTCTCGAGGGAAAAAATTAATCAAATTGGTTTCATTGACTTAAAATAATTATTTTAACCTAATTCGCGTCTCTGTAGAAAATTATGGCCTGGGATCCTTCCAATAGGAACCGAGAGATTTCTATTATAAAATTTTTGGATAGACGTCCGATCAAAATAATAACAAATTCAAACCTACTTAATTTATTTCTGGGTTTTTAGTTATTAACAACAGTATGCAAAAATTGTTACATTTTTTAAACACATTTGCTTGGACTGTTGCTTTCGGTTGACTTATAGTTAAAGAGTGTGTCGAACTTATTAACAGAGCATTCAATAAATTAAAAAATGACATACAAGAAAACCCCTTGCCACCAATAGTTTACAAAATATGAGTTTGTTAATTAACGTTCCGTGCTTTTCGTGCAAGACTAAACGTCGATCAATTTTTATTGTTCTAAAAACAATTGCGTTCGGATTTTTACTGGTAGATTCCTAAAGTTCAAAATTCAAAAGTATCGAAAAAAATGATTGATACATATTAAAAATTCCAAAATTGTGAGGGGTGGGGAAAACTTGTTTATAATAATAATATTCTCATCACAAATCACTATTCACTACAAATCACTATTTATATTTTTTACAGTCTGCCTATTATATAAGGATGGAAAATTCCGCAATTGTTGGAAATTATTGTATTTACAAGTTCTTCGTAAATTTAAAACGTTTCATGGTAAAATACAATAAAATTGCAAAAAATTTAGAATTGAAACCTTGAACTAATCTCCTTTTTTTCACAAAAATGTAGGGAACATTAAAAATCAAGAACAAAATAACCGATAATTTTAAACTCGTTCCTGAAAACAGCTGATTGTGTTGGTAATTTTCATATTCCGTATTTTCCATCATTTCCGACATTTGCACATAATCACTGTCGAAATGAATTACTTCACATCCCTAGTAGTATGCCCAATTTTTTAAAATCTTGACAGATTTCTAGTTAAAATATTTATCTTGGGAAAAATATTATTTTTAGGGACCCCCTTAAAGTAAAAATAAATTCCTGAAATAAGGAATATTATCCTAAACAATTTTGTAACTTCTGAAAACTTTTTTACACTGAAAAAGAACCTAAAACGAATCTAATTAAAGAAAAAAATTAGACTGGTTTTCAATGCCCTACAAACTATATTTTAACTGCTCTAAAAATGAACTTTTCCGTGTTTCCAAAATGGTTGAAGTTATTTTCTACAGGTTTTTGGACGCCGAATACGAATCTTTCAACAAATTTGCTCCAGTGCCTGAAAAAAATGGGTTCAAAGAGTAACAAAATGGGCTTTATGCTATATTCGTGTATCTACGGAAAATAAAATAAAATTGATTTAAATCCACATCATCAACAAAAAGTGTTCCAAAGTTATTTAGTGGGTTTCTAAATCGCATGATTTTTAACACGTATTTCCGATTAAAAAGAAAAATACATTATTGTAAATTATTTTCAGAATCTTCAATATTAGGTGTATCAAGTTAACCCTCAAATTTCTCTTCAAGATTTAATATAGAATATGATTCAAAAATGACTTCAAATTTCAACCACAGAAGTCTTGTTTGATAGAGTCCCAAATACCGCCATAAGTGAAGAATTCTGTTTTTGCGACTTTTTGGCGCTAATTATTATTTGTTGTGGCTTTTTTTTAGTACGAATCATTTTCAATTCATCAAATATTACCTTCTACTGATCAGTCGATTTTTCAATCAATGTTTTTTAACAAGTTAATATTGTTTGTAGCAGTTTACTCTTAGAATAAAGGTATAAAATCATGGTTTTTCTGAATTTTTAATCTTGCTTTCAACTTTTCAGTCAGAGCGGGGAAATAATCGATTAAAGTTAATAAAAATATTTTTTTAAACATGGTAGTATTATTTATAACATTATTTTCTTAGAATAGTGCTACAAAGTTGAGTACAAAAAATTTCACTTTTTGTCCACTTTTCAATTAAAGTGAGGTAATAACTAATTCAAGTTAACAAAAATGATTATTTAAACACTTATTGTTTTTTTTTTTTTTAATACTATTATCTTTTAATAATTTTCAAAAGTTGCGTTTTTTTGTTAAATTTCCAAATTGTTGGCAAGTTGTCGGTTAGCGTGAAGCAATAATTAATAAAAATGAATAAATAATTATGAATAATAAATAATAATAAATACTTATTTAAAACTATCTTATCTTAGAGTAATGCTATAAAGTTGCGGGTTTCGCTGAAATTTTCAACTTTATTCAAGCTTTACTTAAAGTTAGGTAATAATTAATTCTTGTTAATGAAGGGTTTGTTTTAATAATTTATTATTATTTATAAATATATTCTTTTAGATTCATGCTAGCAAGGTGCGGTTTTCCTTAAATTTTCAGTTTTTCTTTGTCTTGTCAGTTATGAATAAATAATAAATAAACATCAAAGAGAATCATTTGGTTTAACAATCAATTTCTTTTATGAAATAAAAACTTTAAAAATTCTTCATTTTCCTCTTATTTCACACTAGACTTTATAAAAATTAATCATTTGATTGAGACCTTTCTAATTTATTCATATATGTACATTATCATCAGAGATCACTTGTTTTCTTTTGGGGGATGGGGGCTGATACTAAAGAGTGTGCAGTTCCTTATTTTTATTTTATGCTCTTTAATAAACTTCGTCTTATAGTTTAATGAAAAACGATTACAAACGCAAGCAACTGGACAATGAAGAAAGTTGGCGATATAATATTTTTTGAAGATTGCGATCAAGATATGCATTTCTGGGGGAAAAAATTAATTATTAATTATAAATCTATTTGTTGCTCAAGAAGATCTAAACGTAGGAAAATGCGGTTTGCTTATAAACAAATGGAATAATTTCTTTCAATTTCATCTTACAAAATTGCGTTAGAGTCAATTTTCAGATATCAGTTCTAAATAAATAAGCAAAATAGTAAACTGTTTCACGAAAATTAGGAGAAGAGATCATTTTTACAACTATTATTTATCCAGCTGTAATATTCAGCGTTGAGAGCTTACATTTGTAGAGTGTAGATAAAGACTTTAACTAATTGTAAGAAAATTGTTGAAATTTTAACTTATGAATTGACTTTTCAATTGCTGTTAATTTACGGACAACGTGCGACTCAGTGCCAGATGGCGGAGTGAGAGAACCAGCTTTCGCGTGAGAGGCTTTAGCGCTCAGATTGAATTAGCGTGTTCAAAATACGTCAGCTGCATACATTTTTTATTTTGGCTAACCTTTTGCGCTGATTAACAACTCTGCATTAAAAGTTCGAAAATCGTACATCTGATGCTTCGAATGTAAGGGAATTGATATTATTTTGACTAATTGCACAATTATTGAAGTAATTTTGACATTGAATGCGCACTATGTTTCATCGTTATAAAGATTTATTAATCATGTTTAAAGAAATGTTTGTAAAATTAAAACTTGCTTGTTCGTTAAAGGCTGTTTGTAACGTTTTGTGGAATAGTACATTGTGTATCAAGGGACTTTCTGTCCTACCTTTCTTGTAAACAAGCATAACATTCATTAGTGTTGAGAAAGATGTGCATGTAATTAAAAACTTATTGTTCATTGCACTAAGGCCGTGATGTTTTCTTGAATTTGACTTCAGTAATTTTTCAAATGGTCCCATTTTTATGTTTTTTTTTCTCGGCATTCCACATGCGCTTTCTGTTTAATTTCAGTGAAATCCGAAACTTCAACTTTATGTTGGGTATCAGTTATACTACAGAAAAATGGAACAAATTGAAAAAACACTGAAGTCAATTCGAGCAATAGTAGATTGTTTATCGAGGGTGTGAAGAATGCTATTTTGAGGATTGTGACCTTGCCGCCCAAACGAAGCAAAATAACCGTATGCCCTTGATACACACGATACTTTTTGTCATACCCTACGTGAAAACGATCATGTGAAGCAGATAAAGGATATTTGGTGCTCTTGACCAGCAGGGTGCCTGTGGGGTCCAGTGAAGCAATGTTTTTAAAGATAAATATAATTTTCTCCGCATTTTCACTTGTGTGTTGCAGTGTGTGTGCGTGTGTGGGTGTGTGTAGCGGGCGTAAAGTTTCATGTGGCGGGAGTAAAATTTCGTAGTGCCCAGGCGGCAGAGTGCGCATGTGCGAACGTCTCTGGGCTAGAAGCGGCCACATTACGCCTGTTTCACGTGCAAGCACTGACGCGTTTTAAGAGGGGTCGGACAAAAAACACATTTCTTTAAACATGATTGAAATATTTGAAACTCATGCATTCTGAAGCCGCTACTTTAATTTGAGCGCGAACGCCTCCAACGTGCAAGCTGCTCCCTCCACGTCGCCGTCAGACACTGAGACGCTCGACCAACCTTAAAAATGACAGCTTCAATAATTGTTATAAAAAATGACCTTTTCCCCTAATTATCGTAGAGCAATGTACTATTTTGTTCATTCATTTAGAATCGACAACTTTCCATTGACTCTGACCCCGATTAAAAAATAATAAAAATGAATGAATTTATTCCATTTTATCAAAAGAAGAAGAAAAAACACATTTCCCTAGTTTCAGTCCGTTCGATCAGTTTCATTCTGAAAAAATATCCGAATAGTGCTCTCAATTCTTCAAATGTTTGTGATTAAAATTCTACGCTTTTATTGCTTCTGATCAGTTTTTACCAAAAGTACAGTGGCTGAAAAAACAAACAATTTCTGAGACTTTAATAGATATCCTGCTAAAGTATTTACTATTGGAAAGTGGCGAATTTGGCTGTTTTTCATTTTTTTTCCAAGTAAACAAATTAACCAATCTTAACGTTCATCTAATCAAATTGTTGATTTTTTTTTTGGAAATTTTAAAATCATAATCGAATTTTTTCCCGGTGATTCATATCTTGATGGCAGTCTTCCAAAAATATGCTTTCCCCAAATTTATGTAAACAGTTCGCAGTTCCTTGTATTTGTGAAGTTGCTGTTGGAAACTACTGGCCTTCATCGCTGTTATCAACACTACACAAATAACTACATCGCTTCCATTCTGAAATTGTATCCCCGAAATACAAATTTGGGCTGTTCGCTGACTGGCCTATTAGCTATATGATGCAAATGTGATAGAAAGGATTTTATATAGTTAATCATATAAATTTGAAGTTTTTGTGAAACAATAAATTGTTCTGATATCTAAAGTCATCTGGTCATAGTCGGTCGATCGCTATATTTTACAGTATATTTATGTAAAAATGTTATAGATTATTAAATAAGCAAGTTTATGTTTCCTGAGCAACGAGAAACCAGAATATGATGCTGCCAGGTTCTTCAAGGGTCTTAACGCATAGAAAATGATACACGATTTTTTTTTAATCGTTCGTACTTTTACTTATAAATAACAACCTAATTTTTATTATAATTATTAAAATTAAGCATTCGTTAATTGATACACGAAAATTGCTCGACCCACTGCCGCCTCCTACTTGGTGTTGACCAAATACCGCTTATGAGAAAATTATTGCTAATCATTTATTTCTGCAAATTTTATATATTGTATCGTCGTATGCTCTAGCGCAGGTCTTTAGAAATATTTATCCTGAGTATCCACATTATTGAAGTCCCCTATTTCTGTACAAATGTTTACTAATGTCAAGGATAATTTTTTTAGCATAATCTGAAAACAATGTTTTCAATTTTCCTCATTTACTAATGGATTTAGGTGGCTAAAGTTTTCGGACGTACTCGAAGTGTGTTCGCAGAAATTTTATTCATCCCTGAAGTTAAAAACGAATTGCTTCAACCTCGCCCTGTTAAATGCAAGTAGGCATATTTTGAAATTAGAGCACTGTATGAAAAATTTTTAATAAAAAAATTACATTAGGAATCACAATTTTTCGAAGATGTTGCGGCACTGACTTATCCTTAAAATATTCGTTTCATCAAGTTAAGTAAATAGCAGCTTATCTAGAGGCAGGTCGAGGTAAAAATTGTTAGAATTTGTGAGGAGCTAAGTCAAAGAGATATAAGAAGTCAAAACACAAGAGCTTGTATGAGAAAATGCATGGACGTGAAGGATGCTAAAGAAGTATGCCAGAACAGAAAGTGTGGTGACAAGTAGTTTCTAGTGTCAGTGGAATGAATGACTCCTGAAACGAGAAACCTTGGATACTAGTGGCCCCGAGTGGAGAGCTTTACATGGCGATTTAGTGAAGCTTTTCCCCCGGGGTGATTTCTCGAGATTTTAATTAGCAACCTGGGGCGGAGCAGTGTTGCGGAATAAATGTGTTCTTTATATAAACAACGCGAGCATTCTAGATTGATCTAAAAACCTACACCACCCACCCTTGTTGTCGTGATAGGATTTGAGCTTTCCCCTCATGACTGACGGCTATGTTGACGGTAGCGCTGGTGCTGTAAGGGTTTCACATGTCATACAGAATGATAATGAAGACGAAAGGCACCAAGAAGAACACCCAAACCCATAAATAATAATGGAGCCACCGTTGGGGGCCACAGCATGCAGGGCAGTGGTGCTGGTGAGCTGCGAGATGGTCAGGCAAATCTCACTAATCAAACATCAGACCACCAAGAGCATCTGCGGCAAACGGTAAGCAGTGGAACATCAACTATGCCTGCTGAGGATGCTTTGGCTAGCGTTAGCTATTTGCAGCTAACCACCTCAACATAAATACTGTGGTCGGTACCAAAAAATTAGTGCAAGAAGGCAATAAAATCGAACCTTTCAGGCAGATGAAAGAAGCTTCTATCGAGAACTGAGTGTAAAGTAAAATAATCAGCAAGACATCGAAGTCCCTCAATTGGAAGACATGACTAACTATTGGTCGGGTGTCTAGGCAAATACGAACAGAAGCACTTTAGACGCTGCGTGTTTCCAACTAGAGAAGACAAGAGGTAGCAATAACCCTGAAATAGAACTAACAAACATCACAGCTCTAGATCTTTCAGCAGTTTTGAAAAAATCAAGTAACTGGAAAGCCTCAGATCCGGACACGGTGTACAACTTCTGGTACAAGTACCTTACGAATGTGTATCCTGCGTTGGTAAGGTATTTTCAGGAGATCATCGAACACCCAGTTCTGATGCCAAGCTTTATGCTCCAAGGTACTACTTAAATATTGCCTAAAATACCAGACGCTCAAAATCCATCTGAATTTCGACCGATAGCATGTCTTCCAACAATTTATAAATTTCTCACAGCATTCATTGCAGATAAGGTATATTCTCACTGCGAGGAGAATGGCATCCTTACACAAGAACAAAAAGAAGTTTGTAAACACTAGCAAAGCAATAAGGATCTAGCCACTATAGACGCTGTTGCCATGACTCAAGCTCATGAACATCAAAGGAACTTGCATATGGCATGCATTGACTATAAGCAAGTGTCTCCTTCCGTACTGCATAACTATTTGCTTTAAGTCTTACAATTTTACACATTATGACCATGCATCATTGACTGCCTAAGTCGTGTGATGATGCTTCGGGGTACACGAATCAAGTATTTTAATCATGGACAACCAAGGATAACTAGATTAATATGCATTATGACGAGTGTATTTCAAGGAGACTTCTTCAGTGCACTATGGTTCTGTTGAGCGTTGAACCCCTTGAGCGAAACATTAAACAGCATATCTTATGCGTTTAAAATACATGATAATGAGGATTGTCATCAAGTGACTCATTTTCTATCCATGGATGACTTGAAGCTATGGGCATTCTAGATGCCAAGAACTTGTGTAAGTCACAAGTTATACAGTTGCGAGATTATTTGAACAACGAGCAAGATGGTGCGCTTTACAGCACCATCTGTAAAGTGGATCTTGAGTACACGCCGTTCAATTTGTCCTCAGAGGAGACCTAGAATATCAGGTTGGACACCATAGAGGAATTAGAAACGCAATGGATTTAGAAAGCCATCTACGGTGACCATTTCAAAACTTTAGATCAACCTGAAATGTATAGCGAGGCATTGAAGATTGGGCTGAAAAAGGCGTCCTATATCCACATACAGGAGGATTCGTCAATACGATTCTGGACAGGGTTATCAGCACCATAAATTATCGCAAAGATGGTTTAGGTCTAGATAGATAGATAGATGGATAGATGGATGGATGGATGGATGGATGGATGGATGGATGGATGGATGGATGGATGGATAGATGGATAGATGGATAGATGGAT
>NC_046658.1:26960508-26962568 GCF_010883055.1 Belonocnema kinseyi
GGCAGCGGAATGTAGGGAAAAGGTGGCTCCACGCCCACTTCCTACAGCGAAGAGAAAACCGTAAAGGTAAATCGCATGGAGTGAGCCGCGAGGCTATGCAAAAAAAAAAGATAGATAGATAGATAGATAGATTTTTTTTGTATGGGGAGGGGAAATATTCAAAAGACACCCAGCTACAGTCTGGGTAGTGTCGGATTTTTACCGACTAAAACCCCTTCTCCCACGTCTACCAACGACCCTGGAAACCGTTTCCGCATTACTTCAAGGTCGTTGGTCATAGACGTACTTTGTCGAAAGACGACACCTCCTTTGCATAGCCTCGCGGCTCGCTCCATGCGAAAAACCTTTACGGTTTTCTCTTCGCTGTAGGAGGTGGGCGTGGAGCCACCTTTTCCACCGCTTCCGCGTATTTGACCCCTCATACGCATCCTTGAAAAATTTCCTCCCATCGTCGCTCCCTATCTTCTCACTTATCCTCAACCTACGTTTCCTAAACATATTAATTATCTTTCATACGTCCCCTTCTGTCTTAACACTTCTCAACTCCTCTTCCAGCTCTTTCCTTTTCCTGCTCCTTCTTCTTACACATCGCCCTAAACTCCTTCCTCATTTCTACGTACTCGCCCCTTTTCAGGGTTCCTTTCACTTCCTGTACTTCTTTTTCACCTTTCCCTTCATCATTTTACATTCCCTATCCCACCACGGCTTTAACATTCCTTTTTCCTTCTTCCTAAATACCTTCTTTTGCATAAAACCTTTCAGTTTCTCTTTTAGATCCTCCCATATCTCGTCCACAGACTCCCCCTCGAAGCCCATGACACCCTCTCCCCTAACGACCCTTCTCCCCATCCTGCCTTTCGCCAACCTCCCCTTTATCCACAAATTTAATGGCTGATGGTCTGATTCCACTCTCTCTTCCACTAGGAATTTCTTTATCTCCTCCCACCCTTGCATATTCATAATCAAATTGTCTATCACCGATACTCTCATCTTACTCACATACGTGTATTCTCCCTCTTTGTACCCTTTTACCATACTATTCGCCACCACCCAGCCTCTGACCTCTATCCAGTCTCTTAGAATCTCCCCCTCTTTATTTATTATCTTATCCTTCGATTTTCTTTGGAAGCCCTCCCCTTCTCGGTACAGGCCCCTTCCCGTACAGGCCCCTTCCCCTCCAATTCTCGCATTAAAACTCCCCCTCCAGTACCTCCAAACCCTTATCTCTCTCTCCTATTAAGTTTTTCACCCTTTCTTTAATCATTTCCATCCGATCCTTACTGTGCACAGTCACAAACTTACACATTACCCCTCCTATCTTTACAGCCCTCATTTGCACGCACAGAGGTGATTGTGTGGTGGGCATAGATCAGAAACTTGTCGTAAACCTAGGACTTTTCAACAGAATGGATGCCTTTCTATGGATGCATTCCAGTGCCCGTTTTGGAAAACGAAGATTACACCTTATATTGAGGAGTTACTATCCTGACGGATCGTTATATCCAAGTCAATCGACCTGACATTGTGATGCGAGAGAAAAAAGGTAGAAGGCCTTACATTATTGACATTGCTCATCCACTAACCGGAATTTACAGGCGACCTTTACAACCAAGATCCATAAGTATAGCGAGCTGAGTCATGAAGTCGAGACAATATGGAATATGAAATTTACGAATTTATGAATTATATGAAATTGACGAATCAGTAGGGCACTGGCAGTAGCACAGAAGTCAGTTTTATTAAACACGTGTCGTATTGTAAGAAACCTCCAAGACCATCAGGAAGCAAGCGACTAAAAACATATAGAGTGGTAAAATATGAACTGCAAAATATACCAAGTTCTTAATTTTGTACTTTCAACATCATCGTATGAGATTTTAAACATGGTATTAAAATAACTTATAATATCCTCATCTCATCAGTCACTTGACTAAGTCCGTGGCTGTTATGAAACCCCGGATTCGTCGCAAAACAAGTTTATAAAAAAATTAAATTAAATAAAGCTGAATGTTATGGGGAACGGTGCTGACAGACAAGATGAATCGATCCCAAAATATAAA
>NC_046658.1:26962668-26981195 GCF_010883055.1 Belonocnema kinseyi
AAAATACTACAAATAAATATAAATATAAATACTTTTGCCGATGATGAGAACTACAAGATGGAATTTATGGCCTTGGCACAGCCTTATAAGCTTGAAAAGAAGTGCCAGATATTTCGCCCGTTTTTCTTCCTCCTTTGCCGTGATATTGCCATCAGCTGGTGCCGAGAATTCAATCACGTAAATTATCTTCGTCTTTAGGTCCTGGAGGACAATCTCAGGCTGTGTAGCACTGATACGTTGAGTGGTGGTGAATTAGAATTTTAAGTGGATCTTATACTGATCATTATCCACAACGGACTGTAGATCCTCCTGGACTTATAGCAAGACGGATATTAGATCAACACTTTTAGAGCAGCATTGTGACTCTCTATGTACTCGTAGCGTACATACTTTGAACATACACTGAGAACTTTTTAAAGTGTTTCTGGCTCTTGCTTGCACGCTCAACAGTTGCTATGGGTGACAGATACATTTATTATGCGCTCGCTGTAAACTAAGGTATCTATAATGCCATCTTGAAAGGCAAAAAGAAATCCCTTAGCCTCCGATATGAATCCAGCAGACTTGAGAAACATGTTGGACAGACCCATCGATAGCTCTTATCTGCGTATTATACCGTAAAATTCATCATCAATGGGCTTGTTAGCATTTTCTCTGAGTAGAAGCGAAGCTGGCATGTACTTCATGACCTATGTAATTTCATCATTCGGCTTGAACTCCTTGCTCTACACTCTTCTCCCGGTGCGGCGTACAACTTCGTCCTCAGTTCGGGTTCCAGCCTTAAATAATGCTTCGAGATGCTGAAAAATCTAAACTCGTAAGCTGTTTCAGCACTCTTTGGTAGCTCATAAGATTTTAATAAAATATCCTAGAATAATCCATGCAGACTTGAATTAATGCTTGAACCTTATTTTTAAGGAGGAATGACCCATATAGTCCGATCCAAAAGAATCTTACTGACATATTTTGGAAGTCTTTAAAAAAGTCATCAACGCCTGCATAAAAGATTTGAAATTACAGAAGGGAAGAGACGTAGTACACATAAACATATTTTTGCCATGAAAAATCTATTATTTATTAAATAAAGTAAATTTATTTCAAAGATAGACTTTTTCCAGTTTGTACCCATTAACCTTAGAAAGTAAAATGCGTCATAGAAAAATGCATATTTTGCAGAACTTCTTCCTTTAAGAATAAGGTGTCAATTTTATTAAATTTTGGTTTATTGGATCAGAATTAGGCAGTACGTTAATGGTATCATACCCTATTTACTCATTTCCTTAAGGTTAGAAGGTAATTTGAATTTTTTTCTAAACCAGACCCGTATGACAATACCTCAGTTTTCTAAATTTATACAACATCTGATCACTTGAAGTTTGAGGTCGTTCCGTCTTAAAGTTATTATACCAAAAACTAAGGGACATTATCGAATTGAAGTGTGGTTGCAAAATAATATTATGTTTTAAAATTAAATATATTAAAAGATATGGCTCCAGTCATGCCAAATAATACGTGTCTCTGTTTGGGTTGTCACATTTGTGACCTGAATATATTTATTTGTACATTATAAGTGGACATGAAATTTTTTTCAATTCAAAAGCACTATATTATAATCGAAATAATAAGAAAAATGTACACCTTTTCTTGACAGATAGTGGAATCAAAAAATCGGCAGCCCTTAACTTGGGAAGAGAAATTAGAAAAGGAAGAACTTGAGGCTAGAGTTGAAGTTTTAACAAATGCAGAAAAGAAGTACGTTGACGTTGGTCCATCTTATGACTGTGTGGTTTTTCATGATGGAGAATTGTGGAGGTGAATATTTATTATATTATTCCACTTACAACCAATATTTGATACGCATTATTAATTTACATGACGAGTGCCACCCAGATAACACGAGATGATGTGAAGTTAGCAATAATCGTTCCCACTTTTTTACGACATCAGATTTTTCTTCAACCTGTTGAATATCGTGGCATTTGTCGACAACTTAAGCGTTATTCAAGTTTTCATAGGAAGATTATGTTATTTTCAAATAAATTTTCCAAGTGTATTTAAATGTAAAAAATAAAGTGAAGAAGTTTTTCAAACTACATATTCAGTCATTTTTTTAAATGTTGACTTAAGTTGTTGGCGTACGCCGCATTTTCATGAAAGATGGGAAACAACAGATATCAAAAAAGTAGGGGCGAACGTTTCTAATTGCGGGTCATCGCATTTGTACTGTCGAAAATTCCTCTTTATACATAATAATATTTTTATAAAATCCAAGACATTAAATTGATTAAATTTCTGATGTCATTACTCAAACTGAGGAAACTGGAAGTGAAATTGTCTTGAGTTAAAAAGAGCAGTTTAGTTTTTCTTGGAACATTTTTCGTTGTACACTAAGAAGCATTAAGGGCATGTGATACTTCGTCGTGTAGTCAATCGGGTACAGTTCCCCCGGCTTTTTTTCCACAAAAATGGAAAATTTTTAAAACTGAATTCGGAGATGCTATAAAATATCATAACGGACGTCCCCGGCCTCTTTTTTTGAGGGATACTAACAAAAAAATTGTATTTTGTTAAATAAAAATTTTATGCATGTGCATTATTTTTAGGCTAGGGTCTTTTTTCAGCTCTGCCATTCCGATAATTCGGAAATTATTCATGAAAAAAAAACTTTTTTTGATTGCCTACAAACAAGGTTAGTTCCGGGACATTAGTTGCAATGTGCATTTTGTAAGTCCAAAGTTTTCATCCAAAAATATTGTGTAGCTTGGAAGTAACGCAAAATCAAAGATTTTTTAATTAACACAAAAAAGTGTGCGGAGACGTCCGTTAGTAGGTTCGCTATCATTTCCTAAATTTTTATGACAAAATATTTATTATGTTAGAAACAAGCTGGGAGGAACCTAAAATTGGTAAAATCGATGATTTTCTAAGTATCACATGTCCTTAAAGCGTGAAAATAACCAATTTTCGTCGCAAATACTTCATTCATCAACTAATATTTAATTAAAATATATTTCTTATAGTAAATGATCTACCTCTTTCCTTGTTTTTTCGTTTACGTTTGGAATGAATGACGTTACAGACAATAATTGGTTAATATCATGCCTGATACATGAAATCATGCAACGCCTTTATATAAGACCCCTGAGAAATCATGTTTCAAGATAATAAATGTGACATTCCGTAGTCAATGGGCCTACTTTTTCGGTATGGAGTTACGTATAGGGTCATATAGCCGAATAAATTTCGGGATAGTAGGCCAAAGCGAACCATGTAGATCGAAAAACATGAGACCGAGGCACTTATTTGGAGCTTCGAGAAACCGCTTTACAAGAAAACCGATTTTTGTCGAGTGCCATAAACGCAAGTGCTATTTTTTTAAACTACCTGATCCATTTTAAATCTGACAGTTAGCTACATTTAAAGGCTTAGAAACTCTTGGCGTCAAATTGTGTGTGTGTTTTTTTTTTAGAATTAATTTGAGATGTACACTACGGACGTCAATTTTGGGTACATTTCCTTGGATCGTTTGAAACTTCATACTTCGCGCCGAATCAGCCTACATTGAAATTATTTTAGTAAAATAGTTCAAAGTTATTTTTTTGAAAAATGAATATTTTGAAATATTGAATCCATCTGATTAAAAAAATTAGAAAACTGTACCTAAATAATGTTAAAATACATACAATCAAGAGTATATCCTACTTTTTAATCTAAATTAAGACCACGATTAAATAATATGTAATATACTAATTATTCATACAAAGACTAATTCCATTTCAAATTAGGCCAGCGATGGGAGAACGTGGATATCTCTGGCATGCGCAGTAATGATTCCTGTATATTCTTAGATTGACACTTGGGGTTACATAACTTAAAAATACACAGGTATTACTACTGTGAATGCCAGAGACATCAGCGTTCTCCCATCACTAAATCAGGCAAAGTGATCCAGCTTAGGGTGTAAGAATAAATTTGTTGGATTTGTTACAATCATTCGAAGATTAGCAGCGAATTCTAAAAAATGTACAGATCTTTTTTTCAAAATCCAGCATATTCCGAACGAGCGTGATACTGCTCAATTTTATTTTTGTATTCGACATGGGAATCTTTGATCTTTCTTCGTAATCCACTGCTTCATATTTAAAAAAATTATTTTTGAAAAATAAAAGTTTTTGCGTTTTTTTCGGAAACGGCGAAAATTACAACAAATTTTCGAATATAAGTATACACACCTAGAAAAATTCTACAAAAAATATGTCTTGCTTTTTTGTGATACTTTGCATCGCTTGCGAAAAGAAAATAAAATTATATTAAAGAAAAGGTTTTTCCGACTTTAAAAATGCCCAAGTCCCTGTAAAACTGATACCATGCCTTTTTTATTAAAGCATAACCTGTGGTCAAAATATGAGAAATAAAAAAGTAGAGATTTTCAGAAAATGTTTATTTTTATTATCAAATTTTGAAAACATAGACAGAAAATTGTCAGGATAACCCCGCCTTTTTTATTTAAAATATTTAAAAAATTCTGATAATATAGAAACGGCATTCTGGGGCAAGATCAACAGTTATTGGCACATGAAGAGGGAATTTAAACTTTAGGAATTAAATAAATACATCAAATATTGAATTCCGAAATATACAATAACATAACATCTCAACATTTTTGTAATTTTGTTAAAATGTTGATTAAAAAAAATGGTGTATCGAAAAATATAAAATAATTTTTTATTAGTAATTCTGTATGTAGTATTTTATAAATTTTTTTTTGGACATGCCAATATCCTTAACAGCAGGTGTAAAGTTTATCTATGTCACATGTGTTCTTCGTTATACGTTTTTCTTTTGTGAGGTATACTCTGACGCGCGTACATGTACCAAAAAATAAAGTAAAATATATAAATATTACTAATTTTCTGCTTCAAATGAGCAAAATCCAGAAATAAATTCAAGCAAGAATGTGTGTGTGTATAAAAATAAATTGCTCACCGATTTAATCAATGTTTTTCTTGTTATAATAATATAAATTCATGCGTCACATTAAAGACGCTATGTATATCTTAGATTACATAACCTTACTTTTTTCGGACGAGACGCTGGGGTGCTGAATTAATAAAACCATTCCAGTTATATAGAAAATTCTTCAAAATGGAGAAAATGACAATTAATTCGGTCATCCGTTTATTTAAAAATTTGCACTTTTATTAGTGAACAATTGACTAAAAGTGTCCATACAGAAAAGTCGACTTTTCGACACCGCTTTGTGTATTTCTCAAAGCAGTAAAATATAAAAAAAGGTTTTTCTTAATTTTAAAAACCAAATTTTATTTAAAGCGCAGGTATAAAATAGTTTAAGTGTAAATTTTATAAATACCTGTTTACGCAAAGGTTTTTAAAAAATCTATGGGGTATAAAAAGTCATATTTAAAAAAAAATTAAAATGATGTCAGAGCTTAAAAATAACTATTTTTAACCTCATGCGTACAAAAAACCGATGCTAAATGAATTGAAAAAAATAGAGTTTTGGTAAAAATTAGTGAAAAGCAAAGCTCGGGTGAGCGCGCCAGAAAGTTTAAAAATTCAAAATAAAAAAGTTAATTTATTCATTTAAAATGCATTGGTTATAATTGTTGATGTGCCATCTATAAGATTGTATCTAAGTTAAAAACAAATTCAAGAATTCGATAAATTTGTGTTGATATAAGATATGTTTTCTTGTTAGTATTTTTATATTATCCAAATTAATATTGAAAAAATTGTTATTATTCCAAGCGTGTTGCGAATGTCCCGTTTTATTATTACCAATTCCACTTACCAGTACTGATATTCTAATGTTTCGCTTCACTAAAAAATAATAATCTTAATACTATTAATTCTTAAATTATAAAAAATAGCGTTCTTTCAGGGCTTCCATTTCCTATTACCATAAAAATAGTTTTTTAATTATTTTAAAATAAACTTTTTACTAATTATTTTCCTTTAATAACATTAACCGTTTGGTTCTGCCCTGTTCCCTTGCTTTCTCTTACTTCTTCCAATTTCTTCATCTTCGTCATTCCTTGTCCATTTCTGTTCAAAATCTATCTTTCACACTTAACTGTCCATGTTCCTCTCCTGTACACCTCTCTAATACATCTACTGACTCTGACTCCTCCCATTCTGAACTGTATCACTCTACTCGATTTATATTCCTTTTTTATTTTTTGTAGATATTCTGGTTCCGTCAACCCTGTGACCATCATATACCATCAATTGTACCTCAAATCCATATTCTTATTCCATCTCTCTTCCCCCTGTCTTACTGATAGTTCTAATTCTGTCATGTCCCTTCTTAACCTCTTTTCGTATATCACAATTCTTTCTAGTTTTGTTTCCTTTCTTCCCCCTACGTTGAATTTCCCAAATTGCCTCTCGTCTCCTTGTTCCTAATCTTACTTAAGCGTTCTTGTGTTATTCTGCTCCCCAATCCCCGTTTTAGCTTCTCTTCAAAATCTCCAGGCTCTCAATTTGTTTAGTCACCATTTTTTCCCTGCCTAAGTCTTCCCTTCACATGTATCCTGGGGCAACGTCAACTAACCTCCATTACCCACCTCAGAAATCTCTCATGCATGCTTTTCACTTTATTATATTCCTTACATCTCCAGACCCCCAGTCTATATCACAGGACCTTCTAACCTAACGCATCAAACAACCAGAACCCTCATCTTCCAATCGACATTAAACTTTCTCTTGTCTATACCCCATACTTGGCCCATTACTTTTCACGCACAATCGATTCTTTTCCTCACCTGCACGTCGTTTCCTCCTCCTGCCAAAAACCATAAGCCTAATTAACAGAAATCCTCCACAATTCCCACTGTTTCTCCGTTCATCTTTCAAGCGTAATTTATTTTGGTCTTTCTACTTTTGAAGAACAGCACCTTTGTCCTATCTACTTTCACCGTCAAGTTTTTTGCTCCCACATACTGTTAGAAAATTATCATCACCAGGTTCATCCCCTCATGATCATTTGCTAACAGAAAAACGTTGTCCGTGTATGCTAGAGAGTATGGTTAGATATTACCCAAAATTGTTTCCCATTTTCCTTTAGCTTCTTCTCAAATTCTGACAGCAGCATATTAAAAATTATTATTATATAAAAAATATTATTCTTTTTTTCTTTTCCCTTTCTGTCTAATTTCCTGCTAAACCACTTTTCTGTTTACTGAATCAAATGCTTCTATAAAATCTACAAATAATGCGAACAATTTCCCTCTCTTTCTCTCTACATTTCTGTTAATCAAGTAGTTCAGTACCAAGTAGTTCAGTACAGTCTAGTAAACTCCTCCGCTCTCCGTCCGTCTCCCTATGTTTGGAGCTCCTTATATTGGCCTCATTTTCTTCATACCAAATCCCTTCCCCTTGTTCGCCAGTCCAGGTATTGAAGTCCCCTCCTATCAAAACCAGGTCTTACTTCTTTTTCTCTATCCACCTCCTTATTACTCTCCAACCTTTCTCTTCCCGTCTTCTTCTATATACACAAACCATCGCTATTTTGAGTTCTAACTATAATCCTTCTTACCATTTCCCCATCCTTTTCCTCTCTGCATCCCTCTTTTCTCCCTTTTACTGCTAATTCTTTTCTCACCCCTGAAACCATGCCGCCCATCCTTCTCCCTTTAACGTGTTCCTTTCTTGCTACTTGTATCGTCCATACATAACCTTTCGTTAACATCTTTTTCATCCCCTTCCAGTGCTTTTTATCCACCGAAGTTTCACTCATCACAATCACATCCTTTCTCTCTTTTTTCTGTTTCTTATTTCTTCTAATTCGTCGTCTCAGCACATTCCTTACTACCCATGCACTTTGCTCTATTTGCCGTCTCGTTTTCCTCTCCCTCAATATAAAATTTTCTTCAATTCTCTCCCTTGTTCCTCTTAATAATTTTTTTCCTGGATAATATTTGGTTCTTCTTCATTCCTTACTTTTACCAGAAACATTCCTGCTTTTCTTACTCCCCTTGTTTCACTCTCGACTTTTGATCCCTCAACTACGATGTTATTTTTCCTCTTTGCCCTTTCTTCCCCTTTCAATCTTCTTTTAATGTTCTTTCAATCTTACTCGATCTCTTTTTGAATCTTTCGTTCTCATTTTGCTCGTTCTTATTATTCCCGTTTATTACTTCCGTATTTTTTGTTTCCTTCCCCATAGGTTCATTCATGATTTCTAAGTTGCTTACCCGTGCTTCTAACTATTTTATTACTAATTGTCTGTTCGTGAACCTCTTTCTGTCTATTCTCTATGCTTTCTATTTTAACCCATATTGTGCCTTTCTCCTCTTTTCAGAGCTTATCCCACTCTTCCCACTTTTCTCACTTCCCCCTTACGTAGTTACCCTTCCTCTTCATATCATTCAGTCTCTTCCTTGCTTCTTCTCTAAACCCTTTTATGGGAGCTTCCAGTTTCTCAAACACCCCATCCCCGCTATTTCTTTCTCGCGTTTTCCGATTAATGCTAACTTTCTTTTTATCCTTGTTCCTTTCTAAATGATCGTCCCCTTCTTCTCTTCTTTTATCCTCTCCGTCGCTGCTGGTGGCGCTTACCTTTTTTTGCAATTCATCCAAACTCCTATTCGAAACCGCGGTGCCTAGCTTGTTGAGGCGCTATAAGTTTGAAGGTCTCCCCCGTATATGACCCGTACTTGGTTCTCTTCTTGCTGCCACCCCCTCCCTGTTCGGCTTCACGAACCGTTCCTTATTGTCACCTTCTATTCCTCCTATTGCCTGCTGTTGTGTTCGATCTTTCAGGGAATGTTGCCCTCCAGGGTCAGTTTGTGGACAAGGGATCGATTGAGATGGTAAGGGTTGAGATTTTTTTTTGAATATTTAAAAAAATATTTTTTGATACAAAATCAGGTTTTTGCTCTTTGTTGAATTCTTAGTCTGACTTTCTCTGAAATGTTTTAAAAAGAATTATCGCATCTTTTATTTTGACCTTCATTTCCATAAATGTCTTTCGCTATCGATTATAAAAAAGGTCAAGACTAAATGGACAACTTTTTTAAACCAGTTCGTAAGTAAACATTCGTTTTCAGTTCGGATTTTAGGTAAATATAACAATTTTCAAGTATTTTTGTTCTCATTTTCAAAAATGAATTGAACGGAGTCCTCGATACTATTGACATTTTTTAAAACTCATTAACTTTTTCAGTGGGAACTATAGCGAAAATATGGCGGACATACCTTTAATAAAAAACTGGTATAAAATTTAATTTGTATATAGCGTTTTCTTACTCAAATTCACATATTATATTAGATATTATTTTTGACATAGGTGACCCTATTGGACAACCAGTCACTTGCTTGTAGAAATTATTATTTTAAAAAACTGATATTAAAAACTTAGTCGATAGTTGCATTAAATTGACTCATGTTAATGTTCGAAGTAGTAATAAAAAAACCAGAATGGTTAGATAATCAAAATAGAAATGATACGCTCAATGATTTTCAATTAAACGTACTTACGTTCATGGATTATGTGAAAGAATTAGAGGCTCTCTTAAAAGTTTATTAATAATGTGTATTTAAAAATCATTCACTAATTAGAACATTGTTTTGTTATTAAAAAATACAAGGATGCAAAAGGAAACTTATCTAATGTTCCAAGAGACTTCGTATCTCGCTTTGGAATCGCGCGCTAGATACGACGTCTCTTGAAACAAAAATCAGACATTACGTTCTTCCGCTTACCCTTAGATAAGAGAGATTGTGAAATTGGTAATAATAAAAATTGACTTTTGCAACACGCTTGGAATAATAACAATGTTTCCAGTTTTAATTACAATAATATTAAAATACTAGCGAAAGAACGTATCTCATATAAACGGAAATTTCTCGAATCAATTTTTATATTAGGTGCGCAACAAAGTTCCCGCTGTTTACCAATAGATGGCTCCAGCAGTAAGTGCTGGTCGATGTTGACATTCAAAACGTCATGAACCAAGTTTAGACATATGATAAAAAAACCATGTTTACACATTAGTGATTTTATTTTGGCGTCATATACTTTTGGTTGTGTGAAAATGTTTGTTTTTGTGCCAAATAATCTTTATTTGCGGGGAGTGTTGATTTTCTTCTTTCATTCGAAGAAAAATGCAGCTGAAGCGGATCGAGAGCATCAACAAGTTTGCGAAGATGCTGCTCTAAGTGAAACAACGTGCCGTGACTGGTTCCGTCGCTTCCAAGACGATGATTTCAATGTTGACGACCGTCCGCGTGAAGAAATGTCAAAAATCTTCAAAGACGCTGAATTGGAAGCATTATTCAATGAGGATCCGTATCAAACACAAGAATAGCTTGCTTCAGCATTAATAGTTACCGGCCAAGCTATTTCCGAGTGATTCCATGCGTTGGGAATGATTAAAACAAGGAACTTGAGTTCCTTATGATTTGTGCCATTTGGGCCCATTTGAGCGTCGTTTTTTCGCCTGTGAAAAACTGCTTCAGCAGCAAAAAGGAAGGGTTTTCTTCGTCCAATCGCGACGGGTGATGACGTTTTGAATATCAGAATCGATCAGCACTTACTTCTGGAGCCATCTATTGGTAAACAGCGGGAACTTAGTTGCGCACCTAATACAAAAATAGTATGTCTATCCGTCTCATTAAATGTGATGCTTCTATTTACACCAGAACCGCGTTTTAGTAACCGGAGGCTTAGTAATTCCTATAACTGTTGGCCCCGCAGTTTCTCAGGGGGAAATACGAGAGCGGTTGCGACTATCGCCTCGGAAGGGCCGTTGTGCGCGAGTATTCAGTCGATTATATTGTGCTATATCACAAATTCCAATTAGAAGCGGTTCTGGCGGTCCTGAATGTTTACATTTCGGTTCCTCCGATTTAATAACAATGACAGAGCGAGGCAACGCACCACACTGTTACTAAACCGAGAGTTGGGTGTATTTTGTATACACTTCATGTCTTAGTCACTGCTTCTGCTTTGTTTCAGTCAACAGATTGATTGATTGTGTTTTCTGTTGGTGAATCGGTGGTTTGAATTATCAGCACGTCAATATTTATCAATCTCAACCTTTTTGTCCTGCTTGAAAAGGGGCAAACTTTAATACATATTTATGGAAATACCCGAGATTTTAAGAATTAGAGCGTTTAAATTGATACATATGATTTGAAGTGTGCGAGCATTTAGTACGAATGAGTATAAAAGCTATGGTGATAAGCTCTTTGAACTCTGCATTTAAACGCCTCTTGACGGCCTTTCAACGCCGCTTTAACGATTTCTAGCAAAAAAGTTTGCAGTCAAATATGATTTATACCTATATCCTAAAACTAGCTACAGCGCTGCTGGACGTGTTGTAGTGACTCAGTGGTTCTAATAATTGATTTGAATGATTGTTCTACTTACATGTAACGAATGTTTTATTTTATTTTCACTTCTATGTATCTAGAGAACTATTTAGTTATTTTCAATATTAAATTTTCAATAGGGTACCATTTTAGGAAAATTGTAGTTAATAATAATATAAGCTATTTTGGTGGACGGTTCTGCTGGTCCGTTATATTTCCAGATAGTTTTTGATGAGTGCATTTGCCTCTAATGTTTTAGGGAGTTTTTTCGTGTTGATTTCTTTGCCTATAACATTTTGAAGTGCTTTTCGGTTGAGTTTCCTTACCTTACACATTTCGGGGTCCTTTTTTTAATATGAGTGCCCTTGCCTCTCAAGTTTTTCGGTGCTTTTTGGTGTGAGTCCCCTTTCCTCTCATAGCGTTACTTAAAAAATGCTTTTTTTATTCAATTTAATGTTCACTTTGCTCTTTTCTTGGCAATCTCTGTGCAATGTCTCTCTTCGGCAAAATGTCATACTGTGGAGATGATAAAATAATTCTTTTAAATCAAAGACTATTCTGTAGAGGATACAAAAGAATTGCATTTTTGTGCCCGGTACAGTCTACAGAATCGAATAGAGTTTTAAGATTTTAAGCAGGGCTCGTTCGAGTCCTTCTTAATAGCCAAATTGTTATAGGCAAAGAAATTAACAAAAAAACTCCCCAAAACATGGGAGGCAAAGGGACTCAGCAAAAACCATCTATAAATATAACAGGCCAGCAGAAACGTCCACCAAATTAGTTAATAATTTTATTATTAACTATCGCTTTCCTACAATGAAACAGTATTGAAAATTTAATATTGAAAACAACTCAAATCATTCTCTAGATACGTAAAAGTGAAAATAAAATAAAAACTTTGTTATACGTAAAGAGAAAAATCATTTTGATCAAGTATTTGTACCACTGAGGCACTACCGCACGCACAAAAGTGCTCTAGCTAGTTGGTGCTGGGCACCCGCGCTCGTACTACCTCCTACAACTCAACTAATAGTTTCAATCCCATATTCGTTTTAGGAGGATGCTTTTCAAGAGAAGAAATCAAGCTTTTTTTCTAGCCTAATTAAAAAAAGTTCTGATTTTGTAGAAAACGTCAAAAACGTTTTTTAAAATGAAAAGTCAAGTTGAAATAATTTTTCAATTATTTAATGGTTATTTTTATCGCAAACCTCGTTAAAATACCTTCCTAAAATCCTTATAAAAAAGTGAAATTAGATAAGTTTATCAGGAGGTATGTACAATTGAATGTTAGCGGTCGGGGTGAATCATCGAAAATTCGGGCTCCTGTATATTGACAATCCGTTGTACTAGGTGTGCAGATCGTCCCAGGAAGTGGTATGACTCTCCACAGATCGTGGGAAATTCGGGAACCAGCTATCAACCACTGATAATACCGGTTTCTCTGAAAGAACTGAAACTTCCCCAATTCAGGCTGCCTTTAAAAAGGAAAGCCGTCTCCATCTACTTAATAAAAGTGCGGAGGTTGCCGGAGTTTTGCCTTCTTTCTTCTACTCGTTTATAACTTTCAATTTTGTCATGCAATTTTAGGTGTTATTTAAACAGCCCTTGAATGTTCTATGAATTCTCTAATACTTGAGTCCTTGTTTATTCAATTCTTACATTCTCAATCTTTTAATTTTAGCTTGATCTCTGTTATCCTATGATTAATCTTATTATGCGTTATGCCTATTGTTTGAACCTATTGTGCAACAAAAATGGAAAGAATTTGATTTAAATTCCTATGCAATTTTTTGACCAATTAATGATTAATTGTGTAGTTTTATTTCACCACCCTTAATCACTGATTGATTAAACGTGCTAATTACTAAAATAGGATAGAATGGAACGAATTCAAAGTGGCAAAAGACCAAGAAGAGTGTTTATAATTTTCAATTTCTTGTATTACAGAATTAGTTGTAGGAGAAATATTTTATAAAACTTATATGAATTCGTTAATTTTCTAATCATTTATTGTTCAATTTATAAATACTCACATTTTCTTCTGTGTCGTGTGCCTATTGTTTTAAACTGTTAATCAAATTCGGAAAGATTTATCTTTAGACCTTCGCTTTCATTAAAGACTCCACCGTCTAGCAAAGCTTAATGTATTAAAGTGTGATCTCTTGCTGTCTTTAGCTCTACTATCGGCGAGAAAATTCGAGTCCTCTGGCTTTGACGTTGAATAAGTATGTGAAGAAAAAACGGTAGGTTAATGATGTAGCTTACAGATCTGGAAATCTAAGTAAGGAAATTTGATAGCTTTTAAAAACAGTGAACTTTGAAGCATAGTTTTTTATTGAAAAAGTAATGGGAAAAATTCAAAAAAATTCATGGCCTCTGTTTTCCTCAACACAGGAAAAGGGTTTGAAGGCCAGAGTGAGGCTCGGAGGCACAAGTTGGGTAGGTCGAGCTGAGGAAAACCGAGGACGATCCCCTGAAAAAGCGGCACCACGCAGAGCTCTCGCACTTGCTTTCCTATATAAAAAACTGACTTCAAATATCGCAATTTATACGATGACAACAAGAAGCACATACTTCCTACAAATTCTAAACAATTACAGATAGTTCAACTAACTCCAATTTAAATCACTTCATTATCTTCATTAGAACTGAAGCTAGTGCGCTCGCAAATTTATTCACAAAAAACAATTATTTATATTTTGCAAATTTTTCGACGGAAATCTGTTCAGAAATGTTTAATGCACCACCATGAATTTTTTCAGATTTTTCCTATTATTTTTTCAATAAAAAACTATGCTTCAAAGTTCACTGTTTTTAAAAGCTATCAAATTTCCTTACTTTTCATCAGATTTTAAAATCTGTAAGCTACAAATAATTTTTTGGAATATTACTTTTCGGCTCATTAACGTTCAACATTTTCACCTTTAAAATGATACCTCTTTCATTAAGCTACCATTTTTTCTTCACACACTTATTAAACGTCAAAGCCAGAGGACTCGAATTTTCTCGCCGATAGTAGTTCTTCTAATCCTAAAAAGAGCGGTTTTTCTGAATTCTTTAACTTTTGTCAACTTTTTACTCGGTGAGGTAATATTTAGTGCGATCATTGTATGATTTCATTACTATAAAGAAAGCCAATTAAATAAATTGCCAAATATTTTAATTTTTGTTGGAAAAAATGTGTTCTATGATATAAATGCAAGAATCATAATTGTTAGGAACAATTGTTTGAAAAATTTTGGAATTTATGGTTTTTTCTATTTCAGCTGTTATTTTATCATCTGAATTGATCTAGATATTCCTCAAACTAATATATGTATGATTATATTTGTTAACATAAATTGTTGATTTTGTAAACAGATGAAAGAATTTAATAAAAAAAGTTTGACGTGTAAAATGATTTTTTTCCACTGCAGCTGCTTAACATTCCTGTGAAAGAGATTTGCATTCATTGTTTCCATGTATAATTAAAGATAAACTATTATTATTATTCAATTCAAAATATCACGGAATTTTCATGCATTAAAAAAATATTCTAATTTTTGTTGCACAAAGTTGTTTAATCAGCTGGAAATACTGGAAATTATTGTGAGAGTGATCGCCAGTAAAAATTTCTATGAAACATGAACTATTTTAATTGTGAGAAACAATTTTTCGGAAAATTTGGAAATTAAGTGGTTTTTCAATTCAGGATTTTCTTTCACCATCTGAATTGATGCAGATATTCTTAAAAATAACATAGGTTGAATTATATTTGCTAAAATGCATCATGTGTTAATCTTGTAAAGAAATCAAATAAATTATTTGAAAGCTTTGGCACTTTAGCTTGGAAAAGAATGTTTTTCATTGAAATTGCGTCAATTTTTGTGAGAAAGATTTCCAATCAATTTTTAATTCCTTAAAAACCTTTAAGATACTTCAGATATTGTAGGAAATGACACATATGTAATTATATTACTTCATTTCATAAGCAATCGAAATGATTAAATAAAAAGTCTCGGAATTTTTCCTTTAGGAAAAGTGCTTTTGCCAATCTAAAGATAGTTTTTTGTAATAACAGGAGGGTATATTTTATAGGATTTATGTATCTTGTAGCCTTAGGTAACCAGTAAACCAATAAAACAGAATCAACAATTATTGTATTTTCACAAATATAATTGAACCTAGGTTCTTTTCAAGAATATCTGCATGAATTCTGATGATGAAGGAAAATCCTAAAATAAAAAACCAAAAATTCCAAAACTTTCCGAAAGAATTTTTTGTAAAAATGACACTTGTAATTTTCTGTAGAAAATGTTACTGACAATCACTCTCACAAAAATGTTAAGTATTTTCTGATGAGAACAAGTTTTTTTCAACAATAATTAGAATATTTTTTAACTACGTGAAAATTCCGTTATGCTTGTAATTAAACAATAAGAATTGTTTATTGTTAATTTTACATAGAAAGAGTTTATGCAAATCACTTTAACAGAAATTTAAAGCAGCTTCGATTGAAAAAATTATTTTCAAGGTCAAAGTTTTATATTTACTTATTTCGTTTGTTTACAAAATCAAAAATTGTTGTACTTTACAAATATAATTTAAAAAATTTTAGTGTTAGGAATATGTACAACAATTCAGATGATAAAGGAAAACCCAAAATAAGAAACCACAAATTCCAAATTGTTGCAAAAAATTGCTTATAACAATTACAATTGTTGTTTCATAAAAATTGCGAATAACAATCAAGCTTACAATAATTTAAAGCATTTTCATGGAAGAACACATTTTTTTCAACATAAATTACAATGTTTGGCTATTTTTCACTATAACTTGTGTGTAATAATGAAAACTTACAACAATCCAATTATTTCAATTGTCGAAGTGCTCCTCCGTTGCTTTAAGATGATTTTCATTATATGCCAACCGCTGTTATAGAGTTAATAATGATTTTGTGAAAAATCTCGATTTTCTCATAGTTTGAGTAAACATATAATGAATGAATGAAAATGGAAATGTTAAACCTAAGTGCCCTTTGAGATTTAGTGCACTTCAATTTTAAAAAATTGCAAATCGGGGCTAAATTAAAGGCTGTAAACTTTGCTGAACTCAAAAATTAGTTTCCTCCAGCGCTACGGCATATCTGGATAAGCTTTCGTGTATACTTTAAAATTTCTATTATTACTGCAAATATTAACCGATTTTCATTAATCTTTTTTTCACTTTCTTCAAATTATATAAATAAACTAATTCTGCTAATTAAAATTGAATCAATCTATGCTTTCATAATTTGAGTTTTTGTAACAGACATGCATCTGATAACAATGAAAGGGTCATTCGTGAGGCTGCAGTTGACTTGCGTCCTGTGGGCAGAATCGACGGCGTGCGTAGCCAAAGTAGTCTTCTCTTTCTTCCCCCATCAGTCGAGTGGTGGACTTGACATGCGAGGAGCAGGGGTGTGTCTTCCATGTGTGTTCTCGCTTCCCGCTTTAAACACGTTTTATCAATGTTTTGAAGCGATTTCCAACATTTAAAAAAATCTGTGATGATTTAAAAAGGGGACGCAGATTTCAAAAAGATTTGATAATATTTCACAAGATTATTTCAGTAGATTTCTTAAAGGTTCAAAAAAATGTTTAAAGATTTCCAAAGTTCAAAAATATTTCAAAGATTTCACAGAGATTTCATAGGTTTTCAATTAATTTTGCAAAGACCTCAAGGATTTCACAAAGATTGAATTTTTTTATTTTTTTATTTCAGAGTTCAATAAATGAAATATTTACAAAAATTCCAGAAGATTGCAAATATTCGTATAGTTTGTAAAGATTTGAAGTATTTTAAAGATATTCCAAATATTTCACAATGATTTATAACTAAACAATCCCGAAAAATAAAATTCCTGAAGCTGTAAAATCCCCGAATTAGAAAAATCCAGGAAAATGAAATTTCTTAATAATAAAATACTAAAATAATAAAACTCCCTAATTTAGGCAATACATTTTTTATAAACATCGTTAAGTGATTAAAAGTGTAATAATCAGTTCTTGTTGTAGAAACGTCAGAATCCGTGGGGGGCCTGGCTTACTTTCGTCCTCTCCCTTCGTTCCTTCTTTCCCTTTCCACTCGTCGCTTCATTCATTTTCCTTCACCTTTTAATTCCCTCATTTTCCCTTCGCACTTTTCCAGGGTTTAGTCTGGGATCCGAAGAGGAGAGTGAGTATCCATTTTAGGTCCTGATTATTTGATGATTGATTCTTGTGCAGAATGTTCTACTGATTCCGAATATACAAGGTGCACATAGCGAATTACGGGTCGTTTTGTTGTTATTTGACATTTTATGTCTTTAGATAAAAAATGTCATATCTCTGAAAATTATTAAAGTTTTGAAAGTATTTTTCCATATTCATTTAAAGAAGTGTGATAGGCACAAATTTAGTTAACAGTGTATGTTGATTTAATGGACAGTTTTCGATAAAAACAAATCAAATAGCTTTTTAATGAAAATCCATTTCTACAGTACATTTTTGATCATTTCAGAATTTTTTTTGGAATCATACAGAACTAACTAAGACAAATATAATTGGTTTTGGAAATTTTTTTGATTGCGCTATTGGTTTAGAAAATTCTATTGAGTAGGAAGTTTGCTCGTGTGCGCTTATGTGTGAGGTTGCAGTTCAGATTGCAAACCTGCAGCTTCCGAGCCCCCCTCGCTGCCTGGCTATTCAAAGCTCTTACTACCACTCGTACAAACAGACGTGAAAACTTTATATTTAATAAGAATTTTTCCAAAACTAAACTAATAGCCAAATGAAAAAATTTCAAAACTAATTATATTTGGCTTAGTTGGTTCTGTCCCATATCGGGGTACAAACGCAGTGACAAGTTTTTAAAGTGAATGTGTTAATGATAAGTGACTTTTATTACTGAAAGTGATTATTTCAATGCTGCCGAAACACGCGGCGAAAAAGCGATAATATAAGTAAATACACATATATTTTACAAAAATTATTAAAAATATTAGTTTAAATTAATTAATTAGATCTCGAAGATTGTAACTTTCTTTAATCAAATTCGAAAATACCTGAAGCTGATCAGTAGAACCGAACATAATTTAAAATTTCTATGCGTACATAGCTCAGGCCGGCTATTACAGACTTTTGTTTTGCATATTTTCTAAGCCGTGTTTAAAAATGATTTTATAGCTAACT
>NC_046658.1:26981295-26989155 GCF_010883055.1 Belonocnema kinseyi
ATAAAGTTAAATATTACAAAATTATTATGAAATTAATTTAAATGAAACCTAAGATTCCCAATCCTGATATTGCTATTTGTCTAAGCGTCTTAATCCAAAGAGTATTAGAAGAAAATTGAGAAACTTAAGAAATGCTAAAACTCGAAAATCCAAGGGTACAGAGAATATGAATGCAATATATATAGATATACTACAGATACACTTTAGTAAAGAAAGTTTGAAGGCTTGGACCCTTGAACGCGCATGTGTTTTCATTGTTATGATGGAGGAAGCAGTAGAAATGCCTACCGGAGTGCTGCCGAAGTTTGCAGGAGAATTCGGCAAATTGCGGTAGTGAGGTACTGCTCGTCCCATCTCTAGTTCCTTAAAGAAAAAACTACAGCATCTGTTTACACAAATATGCCAAAAAACAATAGTAAGTATAATGATCAGCCGTTTAGTTTCATCAGGGAAATAATGGTTCAAACTATTTTTTTTTATAAATAAATAAAAAATTGATCACGTTAAATTGATCTTCACAACAAAACGTATCCAAAATGAGAGAGTTTTACATTGCACTATGTTTCCAACCACTTTTTTCACCTCTGACATTACACTGTGACTTCATCATGACGCGAGAATATTACGATTTTAAATTATAATTTATATTTATTTAAATTTATAAATAAATAAAACTATTTTTCCCTTCAAAGGTATACTGTTATTATATTTTCCCCTCTACTTGAACAGAGTGGCTTATAAAATTTTGGAAATTATTCTATTGTCCAAATTGCGCTAACGTGTTTAGCTGATTTTGACACAATTTGCACTTACCTCTGCTGCAATCGTATTAACACTGTGAGATTTAATTTAACTAATCACCCTTAAAACGCGATTACACTATTTTATAACAAGAAAAATATAGAATACCAAAAGCCGATATTCTCTCTACAGTCTTCTCGTAAAAATGAAATCCTTCGAGTTCCTTAAATTCAAGGACCAGTTCCTTTCGACAATCGATATGTTGCAGAACGAGTTGCGCCTGTGTGCGTTACGTATGCGTGAGGATGGATATACATGAGGTGTTGTGGGCATGGACACAGCTACCCGAAATGGGCGCCAAAGGCGCCACTATTCTGATAGTTGTGCTTCCTATTTTCAATCAATTTGGGGACAGAATCCCTATTTGTCGTACAAAAACTTCTATAGAAGACCCAATCTTCGTTTGACTCAAAAGATTATAGGAACTCGTTTACTAGATATTTTATTTATAAAAAGCTCACATAATAAAAAATTTTTATCCGAAAAAATCTCCAAAAATCAAAAGATTAATTTTCAAAACAGGGCTGTATCGATTTTTAAATTGCTTACTTAGTATCTTCGGGCAGCACCAGAGAATTGATTCCTGCAAAGAACTAGAATTGCGTAAGGAGTTTAGGTTGACGTTGGTTGAGGCCCACCATGCCATTTTCGCGGCCACAAGAATTTTCTTTACAAAACTTGAACGTTTAAATTTTTCTCGCAAGCGGTACAAAATACTATAAAAGACAGAGTTCTTTCTTGTAGAACTTTTTAAAATAAGCAAATATTTTCCTATTTATGTCGTTCTTTGTAAGAAAAACGTACACTTTTAATTGTTATAAAAAAATTCTCTTTACCCCAAAAATGGTTTGGCTCATATAAAACACGAAAAATATATTCATTTTCGCTGAAGTTCCTCTAAACACAACTTATGTTGTCACCCAGAGATTCTGCGATTTGCAGTTTATATGTCTATTTTAAAATGGATCCGGTCAAACATAACATTTTTCCACTTCCGGTCACTTCCAAAACATAAGTATTATTAATATTATTACGATTATAAGACTGCATTGATATTTTTACTTATGTTCATAAAAACGCGAATAGCTTCTAAACTATGAACGAAAAAATGGGTCCCTAGTTTCCAGAACGCCATAAATCTTCTCGTTCCCTTTTTTTATAACATTGTTTCTCCAATTTTTCTAGAGATTTGAAATCTAATATCTTAGTTTATATTTTTTTAAATCTTTCTACCATTTATTTTAGAGCGTGCATTGATACTTCTGAAGAAGGTAATTTAAACAGTGGAGTAAATCTTGGTGAATACTCGATTACGAACGAATACAAACCTCTTACGAAGGAGGACCAACTCAACATTACAATCAATGTTCACGACGAAGGAAACACTTTAGAAATAGTTAGTGTATGCTGTAAGTTACTCTATGATATAAATCTCCACATTCAGACTCATTGTTAGCGGACACTATGTTGACTGAATCTAATTTACTTCCTGTCTATCAAATAAAAAAGTAGGCAAAGAAAATTTAATTCAATACGACTGCCTAATAATAAAACATTCAATAATTTCGTTTTTTTTATAGTTTAGCTGCTTCATTCGATATGACGCGATCTGTGTTCGTTCCCACCTATAAGTATTTTCGCTATACTTGTACCAAGAGGATAGAATTATACCTATGTATGTACTAGTGGGAAAAGAAGATATTTTCCATTCCGATAAATATGCGACTTTTGTGCCTTTACTTGAGTTATTAAAAGCAAATTTGTCTGATATTTCCGAAGCTCTCCTGAGACCAACAACGTTGGGCGAAAGGAGAGTAGTCAAAAATAGAAGAATAGTTTGGGCACAATCTAGCTGGCTAGCAAGCAAACGGTCAAGTCATAAATCATGGATTCCCATGTTAACCACAGCAAAATACTTTTATTTACAAATATTATTTTAATACTGACCCTGCACCTGAAACCTGACCCCTTATTCTCTTCAATCTCTGCCAAAAAAGTATACCACTAATAATCATTAACGTTTAGAATTGCGAAAAGATTAGTCTACTGGCCCAAGACTAGATTTGCGAAAGGGCTTGCAGTTTTTTTCAAAGAAATTTCACAAATTGGTAATGCGATATAGATCCGTTCGTGGCATGGATTAGCAAGTTCTCCCGATATCCTGTTAAGTCTTTTTTGAGTCGCGTTGTTCATACATATCTCGCCACACAGGTCTGATTGTCCAAACAATCCTATCATTTAGGATAGATGTAAACATCTTATACAGCGTGTTCACACAAGTTATTGGTCTGTAATTCTTAAGGTCAGACAAGTTTCCCTTTTTTGAGAAGAGTACAGTACATCCTCCCACCAAACACTCCAGAATTGACTCTTAAGACTTTAGATATGAGGTAAAAATACGGGCCAGTTGCTGGTGAGTTGAAGGAAACTTCTTCAACCAGAAGCTCTTAATTCCAATTGGTCCTGCAGCGAAATGGTCCTTCATGCTTTGAAAAACGTTTTCCATTCTTTCGGTAAAGACAGGTGCACATTCTTCCTCATGTCTTGTGAGGTCACTGTACAGCTCCTCAAAGCAAATAATGCTCTTTGTATCTTCATTTAGAGGATGTTAGATTTCGTAGAAGGTCTGGCAAGAGGTAGGTATTCTTTTGCATTAATATCTCATTCAACCAAAGCCATTTTGAACTAAAAAAGTTAAACAACTCTTAATCTGTTTGGCCTCTAGATAAAGAGAGAATAAATGGGATGTTTGCTATTTAAAATTGTTGAGTTAATTGGGAACTTCTGCTCATAATTTATGCTATTATTTTGGATATACTTATTTACTAAATTGTGAAGGGTACGTAATAATAAACGCTTAATTAGTTAATATTCACAATATTCAAAAACTTAATAAAAATTCAAAGAATGTTAAATATTGTGAACCTTCAAAGTTTAACTAAGCTAAAAACGTAATAATTATAAGTTTACTAATAGGAAAGATGAAAAATTATTGAATTACAACTTGCAGCGTTAAAAAATTAAACTCCTATTAATTAATAAATCCTTCTGTACTCGAGATAGTTTTGAGATTAGATTCACAAAATAAATTTTCGCGCAAACCGCTTTCTCTCATTAACTGTTCTTTTACATAATTTTCATGAGCCCAAATCATAAAAAATAAGGTACTCGTCAACAATACTTTTGGACTTTATTACAATTACTGTCTAACCTCAAAACTATTTCGAGTCCGCAATTATTAAATAATTAAGAAGAATATAATTCTTTACACTTCACATCTTGAATTGAATAATTTTTCAAGTTTCCAATTATTAAGCATATAATTATCAACTTTTTTGGAATATGTATATTTCAAAGTTTCACATTTTTAACTAATTCAGTTTTAGGTTTATTTATATTTTATTTTTACTGAAAGAACTGCTTAGATTTCTTTTAACCCCTTCAAGTTAAAAGATCAACATTTTATTATTTATGCAAACAAAACAAGCAAGTAGTAGGTTTTTAGCGGTCACTAAATTATTTTAAAAATTCATCTCCGTTATTCAAAAATTTAATTATTGGTTAAAAAATCAAGAATATAATTGAAAACTAGAGTATTTTCTTTATAATTCTACTTTTTGATAGAAAAGTAATCTGATAAGTTGAAACTTCGTATTTTCATTTGCATCTTCATTTCATCTAGTTGAAAAATCTTTTCTGTAGAAAATAATTTTTTTTTGGCTTTCCAAATCAACAATTTCGTTTGAAAAAACATCTAGGATATTAATAAGGAACAAAATTTCATAAAAAATGTTGAATTTTCAAGCCAAAAAGACCATTTTTTTTAAAAATAGAATTAAATTTCAAAACCGAAAATTTTAATTTTCAACAAAAAACGTTTTTCCAACTAAAATTGTTGATTTTCAAAATAAAAAAAAACTGGTTTCCTACAAAGCAGTTTTTTCTCCTTACGCTTGGTGCCTCTACGGGGGACTCACCCTTGGCGGTCGTTAGTTGATTTCGGGTAATGAACACACATACACTTACATAACATATCGGACAGTGCTTCTAATCTGTGCAACTAACTAATGACCTCAGAGGGATAGCTCCGTCCAGTCTAGTCTTGTCGGTATTGTCTTTGTGCGGCCTGATAGGGAGGCTGCCGAATGGTTGAATGGGTAGGGGCCACTTTGCCTGTAACAAAGTGGGACGTCATTTACTGTGCGATATGTACGCTTGGCACCTCAAAGGTGTATTTTCAAAACGTTGGTAACAACGAAACTCACCAAAATCCCAAAACATTCGGCAAAGATGGCCGGATTCGGAGTACTCGCTTGAGAATAAACACGAGTGTACCATATAGCCTAAGCATCAGGAGGTCCTCACCCCCTCCCCCTCCCCGCCCACATAATAACCAACAAACTTGAAGGTGTTAAAAAAATCTTAGCAATTCTTTCAGTAAAAATAACACGAAAATATAAATCAATAAAAAATTTAAAGAATTAAAAATAATGTGAGCCTTATAGTTGACCAATTCAAATAAAACGTTGAGCAATACAGGTCTTATAATTGGAAACTTGAAAAAATATTTAATTTAAACTTTGAAGCGTTAACAATTAAATTCTTCTTAATTAATAAATAATTGCGGAATCGAAATAGTTTTGAGTCTAGAAAGTAATAGTAATAAAGCAAAATGTAATGAAGTAATAAACTATTAAGTAATTAGTAAGAGTTATTGTTGATACCTTCTTTATTTTTTAATGACTTGGGCACATGAAAATTATAAGAAAAGAATAGTTAATAAAACACAATTTATTTTGCGCGAAAAATTCTTTTTGTGAATCTAACCTCAGAACTATTCCGAGTCCACAATGATTTATTGATTAATAAGAGTGTAATATTTAACGCCTAAAGTTTTAATTCGATCATTTTTCATCTTTCAAATCAGGAAGCATATTATTATCACGTTTTTAGAATAGTTAAACTGTAGGTTCTCTATATTTGACGTTATTTAAATTTTGATTACATTTTCTAGTTTTGTGAATATCAATTAAAATATTATTATTACGTACCCGTGTACAATTTGTTTCTTTTTCTGAAGAAGAAAATTCTTTTAAAATGAACGTAGAATTTTATATGGGAAAAGCTAGGTTTTCGAAAAAATGGAAAAAAGAAATTCTTATTATAAATTTTTGTGAATTTACGTATATTCATCTCTTAAGGAATCTGGAAGCAATAATTTCCACACAATAATTTTTTTTATTGCGACACGCTCTCCTCCAATACTCTTTTATTGTTCCCGAAACAGGCTCCAAAAATGTAAAAAAATCAGTTTGCTCTCAATTTAATGCTGAAGGCGGTATTTTTTTTAACATAAATTATTTTTAGTCGATAAGTGTCGAGTTTCCAAGTATTTTTAAAATAATTTTAAATTGTTCAAACCATTATTATTTGCTTAAAGATTTTTTTCCTTCTGTAAGTAGTGAAGTTATTTTCTTTCGGAATAAATGATATACAGTTGATGAATGTCAAGATTCCTACTTCTTGTTCAATATATTTTGTAATTATTTAAACAAATTTTATTTGCTTAAACAATTTCTTCTCAAAATTGTACTAAGTTATTATTTTCTGGAAGTAATGACATAATTAAGAATTGTCAAGAGTATTGTTCTTTTCTGAAGGATATTTAAAAATTGTTTAAACAATTTTTTCCCTGTAAATCGTGAAAGTTATTCTTTTCTGCAAGTAATGACACAATTAACGAATCTTAAGAGTAATGTTTTTTATTTAAGATATTTAGCAATTACTTCAACAATTAATTATCATTCACTTGCGCCTTTTCAAATAGACGGGAGAGAAAAGTCTAGTTTTTTCGAATTTTTGATACTGTGTAGTTTATCATACAGTATTTTCTTATCTTATATATTTTGAATTTTTGGGGCCATTTTTAGGACACAAGAAAAGGGGATTAGGGGGTAAAATTGAAAGTAATTGGATAATAATTATTCTTTGAACATTCCTTAAGGTGAAACGGTAACTTCCTCCAAATAGTTTCAGCAAAACCACTCGCAAAATAATGCATTAATTCAAACTTTGTTTTTTGCACTGTTAAAAGTATATCGAAATCTATTGCGGGCTTCTCTTCAAAATTAATTTTTTTCATTTTTAAAAATATTTATAAACAAAGTCTGAGATTATCGAATTCCGAAAATTTTTGATGTTAAAAATGGGAGAAGCCCGCCATGCGGAGAGTACTAATAAACATAATATCAATAAAAAAAGATTAAATTATTCATTTATTTAAACAAGGTTTTGCTGAAAACAAAGTAAAATAAACCAGGAAAAATTCTGCGGAAAACCGGTTTTTTAGTTCCCGGCTTTACCGCCAGTGGTCACTACTGATCTATTCTTGACTTGAGACTATCCTTGCGAAAACTGCAATGTCGGTAACATTGGAGAACTTATACCTGCTTATACCTCAGATCGAGACGAAGCCCTTGCTTATGACCCAATTTATTCCAGATCAAATAATGTGAGATTCTTTCAGAAAGGTTTTCTTTCTGCCAAACCTCTTGAAAAATAATACAAAAATTGAAATTTCGATTATTTAATGTTTACTGCTACATATATTGATAAGGCGGGCTTCTTTCGAAATCAAATTTTATCCGAAATTACACTTTTAGTATTTAAATAAAACAGAAGTGATTATTGAGCAATTTATCTCTTGGTAGATTTCGGTAAAAAAAAGTTTTTTTTCTACCCAAACACTAGAAAAATAATGAAAAATTTGCACTTTTGTTTATTTAATGTTGATTGACATACTTTTCTATTTGGCGGGCTTCTCTAGAAACTAAATTGTATTCGAAACTACAGTTTTAATATCAATAAAATAAAAATGATTATTAATCAATCTATCTTTCCGCAGATTTCGGTAAAAAAGTGTTCTTTTCTACCAAAACACTCGAAAAATAATGCAATATTTGCACTTTTGCTTATTTAATGTTGATTGATATACTTTTCTATTTGGCGGGCTTCTCTCGAAATTAAATTATATTCGAAACTACAGTTTTAATATCAATA
>NC_046658.1:26989255-26992055 GCF_010883055.1 Belonocnema kinseyi
TCTTTGGATTAAGACGCTTAGACAAATAGCAATATCAGGATTGGGAATCTTAGGTTTCATTTAAATTAATTTCATAATAATTTTGTAATATTTAACTTTATTTAACTTCTATATATATAATTACAATTCAAATGTGATACTTAGAAAAATTGTATTCAAGGAAAATATTTTTTTTCGAATTTTATATGGAAACTATTTGTTTAATTTCTCCTTTGCAATGAAATGAAATTTGATTTTATGCAAAAAATGCTTTTTGGGATAAATAATGAAAATCTTATGAACTTGATTAGCGGTTCATTTTAGTTTAATCCTGACACCACAGGACATTGAAATTGACAACGGTAAGGGATGGGGTCTTTCAATAATGTACGTAAATTTTGCAAATTTACACAAACTTTCTACTGAAGATCATAGTTTTAGTTATAAATTTTATTGTTTGGTTGAAAATTTAAGAATTTGCTCAAAATATCATCCTTTTTGGTTGCAAATGCAATTGTTTTGTAAAAAATACATCTTATTGGTTTTAAAAATTCAACTCTTTTCGTAGAACATTAACCTTTTGCTTGAAATTCATATTTTCTTGCTGATAAGTCGACTGAGTTCTTTTTTGGATAAACACTATTTTTTCTGAAAATTTGTCTTTTTTATTTCAAAGTGCATATTTTTTAGTAAATAAATAAATAAATAAATAAATAAATAAATATATATATATACATATATTGCATCATCTTTTTGTCTTGAAAAGTCAATGAAAATTCTACTCTTTTTTGGAAAATTTGTCCTTCTGATTTCAAAATTCACCTGTCGTATTAAAATTTTCATTTTTCTTAAACAAAAATACAATTGTTTGTTTGAATATTTAACAATCTTGTTAAAAAGTCATGCTTTTTGGCTAAAAATTCGACTCTGTAGCAAAAATTTAACTTATTGTTTACAATTCTTATTTGGATATTGGAGAATGAACTGGAATCTTCTTCGGATAGAAATTTTACAATTTTACAATTTTCATCTTTTTTAAATGGAAATGCAACTTTTTGGTTAAAAATTCGACAATTTTGTTGAAAAATCATCCTTTTTGGTTGAAAATTCTGCTGTTCTGTTGAAAATTTAAATATTTCGTAGAAAATTTAATTTTTGTTTTTATTTAATATTTTGGTTTAAAAAAAAACTGAAATTTTTTTCTGGATGAAAATTTAAATTAAATTTTTTTATAGTAAAAATTTATCTGCTTTAAGAGAAATTTTATCTTCTTTTGATAAAAATGTAACTGTATAATTGAAAATTCTACTGCTTTGTTAAAAATTTAACTATTTCATAGGAAATTTACTTTTTGTTTAAAATTTATATTTTCATGTTGAAAAGTCTCGTTTAAAAAAAAAAATACATCTGTTTTCGTAGAAATTTTTATCCTTTTTGGATAAATATTCAACTAAATGGTTGAGAATGTACCTTTTTTTTAATAAATATTTTTGGTTGAAAATATTTGTCGTTTTGGTTTCAAAATTCAAATTTTTTCGTAGAAAATTATTTTTTGTTACAAAATTTATATTTTGACCTTGAAAAGTAAACTGGATTTTTTAAAATGAAAAATCAACTATTTTAAAACTTGTTTTTTATTTTTTTAAATAAAAACTCATCTATTTTAAGAGAAATTTAATATATTTTAATAAAAAATGCAACTATTTCGTCCAAATAGTTGCTCAAACAAATAGTTGCATTTTTTATTTAAAAAGATTAAATTTATCTTAAAATAGATGAGTTTTTATTAAAAAAAAAAAAAACAAGTTTTAAAATAGTTGATTTTTCATTTTAAAAAATCCAGTTTACTTTTCAAGGTCAAAATATGAATTTTGTAACAAAAAACAATTTTTTCAAAAGTCATCCTTTAGTTAAAAATTCATCTTTTTGGATTGAAAAATCAATTTTTGTCGTAGAAATTGATTTTATGTTAAAAAATTTCAATATTTAATAATTCAGATATTTAATACATATTCCATTACTTATGGGTCTTGATTTAAAAATTAATGTGTTTTATAGTAGAAGTTCCATTTTTTTAAATTGAAAAGTAAAAGTTCAACTACATTGTTTAAAATTCATTTTTTTAGTGAAGCCAAGCATATGAATTTAGCAGAACAATTGTAGAAAATTTGTAATTTTGGTTGATATTTAAAAAAAAATGTCTTTTTTTACTGAAATATAAAGTATGTTACTTTTTAGTTGGGGGTTTATGTTTTTAGATTGGAAATTTAACATTTTATTGGAAAAGCCTTATTTTGTTTCAAATTAATTTTTGAATTGAAAATGTAATTAGTTTTACGTTTCTTCAAGATTGACCTTTTTTATTTAAAAATTATCCTTTTTTGGTTAAAAAAAAAACATTTTCTTGGTTTGAAATTTCATGTTTTTTTTCAGTAAAAATGTATCAGTTTCGTAAAAAATTAAGTTTGGATGAATTCATATACATATATACATATATATTTTTAAGTCCAATTTTTGTAGGGGAAATTCGTCTTTTCGCTTAAAGGTTTAACAATTTAGAAAAACTTTTATATCTGCCATGAGTGAAAAATCTTTATTTGTGGAAAATTCGACATTTTGGTTTGAATTTCTTTGATAAATTTATTTTTTTTAAACTGGTTTAAACTAGTAGGTTAAAAATTATTTATTTTGGTGAAAATAAATGCCTACAATACTCTTTAGTACATTTCTTATTGAGAAAGACACACCTGTGAGTTGTATGTGAATCTCAATTCGCTGCTGTAAAAAATAAATTTGAAGAAAACATTGAGATAATTATTTT
>NC_046658.1:26992155-26993204 GCF_010883055.1 Belonocnema kinseyi
GATTATTAATCAATTTATCTTTCCGTAGATTTCGGTAAAAAAGTGTTTTTTTCTACCAAAACACTCGAAAAATAATGCAAAGTTTGAACTTTTGTTAATTAACAAAAAAATTTTGAATTCCAGGAATTAGAAAATTGACGACAATTTAAAATTCCCAATTTAAAAATTCCTAAATAATAAAACTTCCTGTACAAATTATGATATTACTGAATTTGAAAAAGAAGCACAGTATAAAATTTACGTGATATAATTTCTGAAATAACAAAATATCTGATACTGTAATTTTCTAATTACTACATTTTCTATTTGGAATATTTTATTTTTGTAGTATTTTCAGTCGTCCTCCTAAAGCGCATTAGGTTTTAGGAATGTAGGTGCTGAATAAAATTGCCTGACCGCCCCACGCCCCGAAGACCCGAACAGTGGCCCAAATATGACAATTTGTTCCAAAACAGCCTAGCCTTAGAGCAGTGGTCGGCAAACTTTTTGCTTAATTTTCAGGTATGGCCAGGCTCCACCCGACTTAATTTTTTCTACTACTTTTCAGTCTATTCATGTACCTTAGTGCGAGTTAGCTTACTCCAGCAAGGGTCTTTTGTCCACAGGAATGTCAAAGTAGGGAAATTTTTAAACTTTTAATTTTTCAATTAGCGATTTAAAAATAGCATTATCAGCATCTACGAATTTTTCCGATTCCAATGCTATTACTTGCCTACAAAGGTTAAAAATTTGAAGGAGTTTATAATCAAGAAACATCAGATTGACAGTCAATTTAATACTAAATACTTCTCAAACTTTCAACCTTTATAAACAAATTACATGTCTTTGGAATCGGAACTATACGTTGATTCCAAATATATTACTTTTAAGTCACTGATCGCAAAGTTACGAATTTTTTAATCTCACATTTTTGTCCCATTTTCCAACAAAGGACCCCTGAGGAAAGTGGTGGTCTGGCCAAGCTCGCAGGTACTGCCCTGAGAGTAGGTCACAGGGCAGCCAGGGCAGGCTACCCTGCCCAGGGCAAGAGCGTGCCGACCACTGCCTTA